>NC_079894.1:27284806-27584806 GCF_024868665.1 Triplophysa rosa | reverse complement strand
ATGCTGAAGCCGCTTGGCCAGCGGACGAGAATGCGCGTCCAGCGAGGGCCGAGGTGGTTTTGCATGGCTTAGAGGGATGAGCCGCTTTTGCCGTCCAACCAATGGTCGAGGGCGGACACAGATGTGCGGCCACCAACTCATCCAGGGGAGGCAGCTTCTCAAATCCTTTTTCCTCTGTGCCGTCAACCGAGGTGAGAGCGGAGGAAGAAGAGGGTCGTAGATTGGCCGAGTAGGGGGCGCGCCATGACCTGGTGAGTTCATCGTGAACCTCCGGGAAGAACGGTGAAGTCCGCTGACGAGGGGCTTGGCGGCGCCCCGGCAGGAAACATTCGTCCAGGTGGCTGCGACCAGGTTACTCCGGAGAGGACCACTCTAAGCCCAGCTCCTCCACAGCCTTAGTAAGGACCCGAAAAAGCTCGGAATTCAGACCCGGCGTGGGTTCGCTGTGCTCTATAGACGGCAGGGGGGCGGGGTCGAAAACCGAGCCCGACAGCTCCTCCTCGTCTGAAGCCGCTAACGACATGCTGTCATCTTCCTCGAATTCGCTTCCGCCAAACGAGACAGGACGCCGGCGGACGCTGGTCGGCCTGGGAAAAACGAACCGGCGAAATTTCTCTCTGTGGAGAAGGCGAGGCATGCTGAGGGGATGTGAGCTCGCTCTTCCCCGAGTGCTTAGTTCCTCTACCCTGCTGCTTCGTCTCCGTAGAGTGAAGCGGGAGGGATCGAGAAGCGGATTCGCTCTCTGAAAAGAAAGCTATCCACGAGCGCAGAGAGGAGAGACTCATGCTCTCGCAATGAGGGCATTCCGTCTCTCTGAGTGCGTCTTGAGCGTGGGAAACTCCCAAGCATGAGACGCACTCGCCGTGACCATCTGCGGCAAGCAGGGATAACCCACACGAATGACAGTGACGGCGCGGCATTTGCAACAACGCCGCAGGAAATTTGCTCAGGAAATTTGCTCTGGAAATTTGCTTTTTAGAGCTTTGCCAGATGGCGGCAGGGAAAAGGAACCAGCGCTGCTGAAAAGCCAGCGAAATCGCTGAGCAGAGAGGTCCAGTCCGCTGCAATGCTTTTTTGACGGCGAAGCTATCAGTCCGAGTAGCGTGAGGACCCTACGGCGATGTGTCTGCTTATATAGCCATAAGCCCCACCCTTTTTGGCGGGCGCCATTGCCATAGGTCCGTGCAGTTTCGCTGCCATTGGCTCAAAGTTTTACTTTGCACGCACCAATGGTTGTGCAGTATTCACTGAGTTATTGTAAAGCTTCAGTCATCGGAGAAAAAGGAGTTTTCCCCCATAGCGTCCTGCTACGCAGTACGAGTGAAGTATTGATAGGGAACTCATTTTTTTTAAATGGCGTTTATCGCGTTTTGGAACCAAACTCTTCTTATATAAAACGTCAAGATTTTTGCGAGGAACCCAAAATCTAATAATCATATTTAAATATATATAAGAACATGGTAATGTTGGGAAAGAGCAGCTTATCAAATGAAACTTTGCAACAAAATGACAGTTTTCATTTTTTAGGAACTTGTTCTGTCTAATCTGCATCACTGCCTTTGCTCATTTTGGACTGCTGCCCGTCACAGAATGTCAGTCCAGTCCACAGGATGTTAAGTTGTTTTGCGTGTTTCAGTTATGAAAATGAAGCTGTTGCGGATAAATGTAGATGTTAAAGATTTCCCGCAGCTTGACTGTAAATCTATCAACATTAATCTTACGGGAAAGCTTTGAGCGTGCGCAGCTGTCGCATACGTGGATGTGGTTATGCACGTGCCCTTGTGTGCATACAACAGCTTAATGTTGTGAGGGAGCAATCAGGGCCGTGTTCAGAGACTTAAAAGAGAATATAGACAGAGAACGAGAGAGAGAGTTTGCACGGAGCAATTACAGGGGCTGGTGATGTGGTGGCTTACGGCAGAGACGCGTAATGAATGGGCGTCCGTCTTTCTGTGCGCTGACTAATTGCTTCACTGTCCTTATGTTCTTAATGGTCTTTAGAGGAAATTCACGTATATATGGGCTGTTAGCAACAAGCCATTGTAAACATACCAGAGACAGTGATGCTTTAAAATAGCCTACAGTAGAGGTTTAAGGTAGTCTTTGTCTTAAGGAATAGTTCACCCAACAGTGAAATTGTTTCATCATTTATTCTCATGTCATTACAAACCTGTATGACTTTCTTCTGCGGAAAAAAGAACGTTGGACCCCATTAACTTTCAAATTATGGACACAAAACCACAGACATTTTTCAACATATCTTTTGTGTTCTGCAGAAGAAAGTCATAAAGATTTGGAATGACATGAGGATGAGTACATTTTTATATTGATTCATTGTGTGACATATTATGAACTTTTTAGTTTTTTTTTAATGCATCTGCATTTGTTAAACATGTTAAAAAATTCACATGCGTTCTGCACTTTGGTTCTTAAAAATAATAAAAAAGCTTCAGCACCAGTTTAGTTGATCTCGTTGCATCTGAAATCATTTGTCCTTTGGTTCTTATTGTACACGGAATAAAATCTAATGCAATTTTATTTCTTTTATATTACAGGAGGAAATACAAGAAAACTTCACAGAGGTAAGACAATGGAGATCTACGGCGTGCTGAAGTTCCTGCGGGTCCTCTCTGACATCTAGAGCACTTTCAACACATTAAATCAGAGTTGCCCTAAAGTTTGAAATGTGTTTTTCATTTGTTTGTTGTGTAAGTGAAATTCACATTCTTCTCTTATTCATTTATTGTAATGCTACTGGTTTCTAGCGGCTCCAAAATGGTTTCGTGATCCTTATCTCAGACCAGTTCTCAATGACTGGTAGACCAGCTGACATCATAAACTAGCTTGAACCAGCTTTTCATAACCAACTTTTGTAATCTGCCATATGTGCCATTTCACAATGAGACCAAGAATGTATAAATATGGCCAGCTTTAACTTCATGTTGACTTGGGGTTGGTTTTAACTACATTTGAAGAATTATGTAAACTTGAGATATGTACAAATCCTGTGCAAAGATACAGCAGGTATTTACATTTGTAAGTTTATAGGAACGAAGGCAGGGGCGGCATTAGTGTTCGGCATCACAGAAACATCTGTAGAAACGTGTTTTGGCCTGTGCTGAGCACAATTATGAGTGAGAAGAGGTGGAAAGATGGATAATAGAGAATCAAAGATGTCAGGAAAACCAGTGCTGAGAGATATGGTGAAAGAGAGAGCGAGAGGGTTAATCCTGCTCTAATATTAGATTAGTGTGGGTTTAATTGGGGGGGGGGGCTCAGTGGAGACTTTCCTCTGTTAACGGAGGGAGGGAGGACTTCCTGTGCAGCTCCCATTTGATTGACGGCTCAATGGGGTTCTGGGTAATTATGGCAGGCTAATTGGCTGCAGAGCATTCTGGGACTCTGTCATTACAGACGCAACAGGACGGTTACAAACATGTGTGTGAAAATACACACACACGCATAGAAAAGTAGATGAGGAGTATTGTTTGAGGATCTTTGAAAGAAATGGAGATACTGAATATTTATTTAATCTTTCACAGCCATTAAGAGACCATTTTAAAATGATATTCAGTTTTTTTATTTTCTATTTATGTGTTTAGCTATTTGTTTCATTCAGTGGACTATTAACAATATTTCTCCTAAATTTCAAATGAAAAATATTGTTTCTATTTGCAGAAAATGAAAACTAACCGAAAAAGTAAAATCAAAATAATGTATTTTTTCAGACCTCAAAAAATGATTTTTTATGTGATAACCTGGACTTTTCTCACAGTTTTCATGGTTTGATTTTGTTGAAATTCAACAGACACTGGACTGAAATTGACACAATACATCTAGAAATGCTGATTAAATGAACATTCAAAATGATGTCTTATCTTTTATTCCACGGCTATTGATGTGCCAGGAGAACATGAACGTTTAAGATTCTTGAAGCTGTCTAGAGTTTCTTCATTGGGTTCTGCCAGTATCTGAGGAAGCTTAGTTGATGGTGTTGTGAGAATCTATTCATTTTTACAGTTAATAATGTTAATAATGTAGACTGTCAACAGTCCTCACACCTGGAGATCTTTGAGTAAACACAGGCTGTAAATCCAGAATGATAATAAATGCAGAAATAATGAGCGCAGAGTGGCGACGGCAGACGGTCAGAGAAGGTCAAGAGAAGAGCGACGGGCTAATTCGGTCCGAACACCTGCATGTAAATGACACCAGACATCGCACACACTTCACACGAGATCCTAAAGAGCCACTCGACTTCCTCATTGATGATAAGAGCCTTGAACCGTGTGTGTATGTGTGAGATGCTTTAAAAGCCTCAGAGATCCACAGTGTTTACATTTCTTGGCCCACTTATAGCTTATTTATACCGTAGTTATCTGTGCATATTAAACTGGGATCAGGAGATGACATCACTTTTGACATTTTGCGTAACGAGTGAAGAAGATTGATTGGATATTGTTTTGGATGAACTAGTTGTGTTGGGAATGGCAGGGCTAGTGGCATGTGTTACATTTACACATCTGGCAGATGCTTTCATCCTTCATTCAAGCTATACATTTTTTATCAGTGTGTGTGTTCCCTGTGAACTGAACCCGTGACCTTTGAGCTGCTAACGCAGTACCAACAAAGCTACAGGAACTCTGTGTGTTGCATTACACAGATCCATTTCAATTGCATTCCTCTGTTCTCTGATGCCCCTCCCACTTTTCTGTCCTCCCCTTTCAATTCTGTCTTTCTACATATCTCCACTTCTGTCTGTCTGCTTGGCCTGTCAGGTGCTCTTGTGTGTGTCAGCTGAGGCCGGCTCTGTGTAATTGTGGTAATCGTACTGAGTTGCTTTGTGGGAGCAGGTGCGGGACCACCCCCAGCAATCCATTGTAGAGCGCCCCCTACTCTCATCGGCATATTTATCATTGCACAGAGGTCTTAAATTTGGCAAAGGTTTGTGTAGAATGGATATATTTAGGTTATTCAGATATTTATTTATGTATGGAAGTTTATGCTCTTTAAAACCTTTACAGTACATTATTTGCACAATATATTATTACTTATGAAACTTTATGATATCTTAGTTTTTTTAACATCTAGCAAATATATGTGCTTCTCATGTTTGTGCCTGTTAGACTCACCACATCTTAAAGTCTTACTTATAATAATTTAAATATTATCAAACAGTTAATTGATCATTTAACATGTTGTAACAGAGAAATGTTTTATTACATTTCTCTTTATTACAGAGAAACTTTATTATATTCAGAATTGGCATGGTACCGGTCAAAAGTTTGTTAGTTTTTCCATCTATTAGAATAATAGTTAACTCATCAAAACTGTAGAGTTGGAAAATAAACCAGAAGCATCTCAAATAAATCAAAACTTCCATCTTTCTATCTTCCATATTTTGACTAGAATTTAATTTACAGGGGTCATATGACATGGCTTAAACAAATATTATTGTTTGTTTTAGATGTAATGTAATGTGTATACACGATTTAATGTTCAAAAACGCTGTATTTTCCACATACCGTGCATGGTTGTATCTCCTCTTTGCCCCGCCTCTCTGAAACGCGTGGATTTTTAAGAAAGCTCTTCGCTCTGAAAAGATTTTTTCTTCAGAAAAATTTTTTTTAGACTGGTTTGAAAGTTTTGAGTTCTGACACTAAGTTTGTTTTCATAAAACATCGAAGTAATTTTAAAAGAATAACAATGAAAAATGTCTTTCATGATATGGCCTTTAAAAAGGTGTTTTGTGTTGGCATTTGTTAAAGATTGCTTATCACAGGCAGTTTCTGCCAATCTCATATTAATCTTGAGTGCCTATACAGTACATTTACATTTAGTCATTTAGCAGACACTTTTATCCAAAGCAACTTACAGAGAGTTCAGGGAGGAATAAAGCGATAGGTCTATGTCATACAGGAGCAATAATACAATAGGTGCTAATACCAAGTTACTAGTTTTCACAAAAGCCAGAACAATACTGTACCTGTTGAGAGAAAGAGAGAGGGTTAGTTTTGTTTTATTTATTTGTCTGTCACATATTCACAGAAGAGATGGGTTTTAAGTAGTTTTTTGAATGTTGTGAGAGAAGTGGTTGACCGGACTGAGTTAGGAAGAATGTTCCACCAGTAAGGAGTTGTGATGGAGAATGAGCGGGAAAGCGATTTACTGCCCTTTTGAGAAGGCAATACAAAATGCCACTGGTTTGCTGAACGCAGGGTTCTTGATGGGGTTTAGGAGTGTAGGAGGGTTTGAAAGGATGTTGGTGCAGATCCAGTGATAGTCCTGTAGGCAAGCATTAGTGACTTGAATCTGATACGGGCTTCAACGGTAGCCAGTGGAGGGAGATGAAAAGGGGCGTCTCATGAGCCCTTTTGGGCTCTTGGAAAACGAGGTGTGCTGCTGCGTTCTGAACCAGCTGGAGTGGTTTGATAGCCTTTGCAGGAAGACCAGCAAGGAGAGCATTGCAATAGTCCAACCTCAAGATTATAAGGACAAGGAGTTTTGTTGCATGCTCAGTGAGATAGGGTCTAACCTTTCAATAAGGCAAATCGGCATGACCGCGTTGTCTTTGCAATGTGATCATTGAAGGACAGCTGGTCATCAAATATGACTCTGAGGTTCCTGGCTGTTTTGGAAGGAGTGATTGTGGTATTGCCAAGTTGGATGGTGAGATCGTGTTGCACCGTGGGGTGTGCCAGAAATACATGTAGTTCTGTTTTGACAGGGTTCAGCTGGAGGTGATGCTCTTTTATCCAAGCCGAGATGTCTTCTAGGCAGGCTGTAACGCGAGCTGCTACAGTGGTATTGCCTGGGTGAAATGAGATGTAAATCTGGGTGTCGTCAGCATAACAGTGATATGAGAAGCCGTGTGCCTGTATGATGGGTCCCAAGGATGTTGTGTAGATGGAGAAAAGGAGTGGTCCAAGCACCGATCCCTGAGGGACCCCAGCGGTCATGTGGTGAGCAGTGGACAGTGAGCCCCTCTGACACCCTGAAGGATCTGCCGGAGAGGTAGGATATGAACCAGCGGAGAGGAGTGCCTGAGATTTCTAGTGATTCAGCGCTGCAGATAAGTCTAGCAGAATCAGGACAGAGGATTTAGATTCCGCCTTGGCTAGCCGCATTGCTTCTGTGACCGATAGCAGTGCAGTCTCAGTGGAGTGGTTTGTTTTGAAGCCGGACTGCTTGTCGCCCAGTAGTTTATTCTGGGATAGGAAGAATAGAGTTTTCGCAATAAATGGGAGAAGAGAGACAGGTCTGTAACTGTCGGTAATAGAGGGGTCCAATGTGGGTTTCTTAAGTAGGGGCGTAACCTGGGCCTGTTTGAATGTGGATCGGAAAGTGCTGGTGAGCAGGGAGGTGTTGATGATGTGTGTGAGTGCTGATGTGAGTGTGCTGGATATGGCCTGAAGGAGATGGGAGGGGATTGGGTCGAGGGAACAGGTGGTGGGATGGCTGGAGAGAAGTCTGGTGACTTCAGTGTCAGTAAGTGGGGCGAAAGAGGAGAGTTCAGTGTTTGAAGTGAGGGTAGTGTGTACCGAGGTCTGAGGTGCTGAAATTTGTTTGCTGATGGTTGATGTTTTATAAGTCAGTGTTAAAAAAGTTGCCGAGTGTTAAGTGCATTACTCACCCTGGTGGTATAGAAAGATGTTTTAGCAGTGGTAATACCAGCAGAAAAAGAGGAGAGTGGTGACTGGTGGTCCCTTAGGTCAGCAGGATTCTTGGTCTTGCGCCATTTCCTTTCAGCAGCCCTGAGTGTATTCCGTTGTTCACGGAGGATGTCAGACAGCCAGGGGCAGGTGGGGGTGGCGCGAGCAGGTCTAAAGGACAGATGACAAAGGTTATCTAGACAAGATGTAAGTGTTGAGCATAAGGTGTCGGTGGCAGCGTCAGCATCTAGAGATGCAAAGTTGGAGGGAAGAGAGGATGTCACTTTAGTAGAGAAGGTGCTCCGGGAGAGAGAGCGAATGTTCCGTCTAAAATAAACTGGTGGTGGTGCAGTAATATTGCATACGTTGTATCTTCGAAGAGTATTTAGTTTGATCAAATTTATAAAGAGTGATGCAGCTGTATGATTATTTCTGGAAAACATGAGCTGCTAGAGGTAGGACTAGTGGGGAGAGTGGGATGGAACTACAGCACGAGCAAGCAACACATCATCACATTAAACCCTTTGTGTTTTGTACGTTATGCAGAGAACAAAAGATAGACATATGACTTAGTTTGACTTACGCATTGCAGTGCATGTCCGGCATCTTTTTGCACTGGGTCTGCGCCATCTATCAGTTTCAAACGATCTCCAAATCCAGCGTTATATCCACTGTTTATGTAACATCCATCACTGAAATGCCGTGAACAAACATACACACCTATAATTCACTATCGCAAGAGTAAAGAGCTGCAGGCCATCTTGACGCAGCGCAGATAACCTTGATGGTAAGCGTGTCTCGCTCGTCGGTTGGCTCGTGGGCTGGCACTTTCTTTCGCCTTGCTGTGCTTTTTCCGAGAGAATGGCCAATAAAAGGAATAGGATCCCAGAATTATAAAAAATCTGTCCGAAACAAGTTGGATTGCTGGGGGAGTGTATCAAGTACATAAATACTATGTCATACGTCCAACATGTTTTTTAACAAGTTGACCATGTTAAGCATGAGAAGCCAGCACGTTTAACAGTGTAAAGAAGTCAGATTGCATGACATAGCATGATACCTGATCTTTAATGGATTTTTCATCCTTCCTATAAACACAATAGAAGTTAAATATTTTAGGCCAGGCTCGGTTTGGCTGTAATTTCAGAGCTGCAGTGGCACATTGGCACCAAACCCCAGCGCAGCCATAAACTCTGTCATGCCGTGCAGCAGATTTCTTGTACTGTCAGCAGTCAGATTTATATGGACAATGTCTGTATTTACCACTGAATTACACTCCTGAGCTTAATGAAGCAGAGATGGATGTTCATGCCACTGTATTACCTCTCCAGCCTCCTGCGATGAGCTGACAGGCATTAATAATCTATCACACTGTTTTTGAGTCCGGTGTGGCTGACCCGGTCTGACAGAGGCTGGCCTACAGCAAACAACTGGCTGATGAACTATAAATTATTTACTCGGCCTGACGCATAGATGTGTGTGACGTTGGCCAACGCCAATAGTGGGGCACTTTTGAAACACAAAAGGGAATTGTTTAAGCAACGTTGCTTTTTTTTTACAATGAAAGTGGGTGGTGATTTATACTGCCAAGGTCCAAAAAAGTACAACAAAAGTAGTTCTTTTGACTCGTCTGATGTATTCCTAAAGAAATAACATCATATAGGTTTAGAACTATAGAGGGATCCCTTCTCATTTTATCGTTCAGTCTGGGCGTCTGCATTAGTACTGGTCTGCTGTTCTTTACTTAAATGAATCACATTTAATTCAGCAGTTAATGGAAAATTAATCAGTGGTGTACAGACTGTGTTTTAAAGAGAAACCAATCTCTAAAATGTTGAGAATAGACCTAAAGTAATAAAGTAATTAGCCATGGCTTGTAGCGAAAGTAGTAAATCTAGTCCGTGCTCCATGCATTCGGTTGCATATTAGCGTCTGATCAAAGACGAACGTTTTTTTAAAGTAACTCCAAGTGAAAGTACAACAGGCAATTTTTTTATATGGCAGAGTACAAAGAAAGCAAATTAATTTTGTGGAAGCTAATGTTAAAAAAGAGTTCAAGGCAAAAGAAAATTAGTTTAATGTGCCATACCTTGCCGTGCGTGGTCTCGACGTGGTTTGCTTTCTCACTTTGGCATGTGCAGACCTGTCTGATGAATATTTTATGCTGTAATATAGTGCGCTGGTTCTCCTGAGGAACAATAAGCGCTGGTCTATAATACATTCAGATGCTGTGTTTGCTATTTGTCTTCAACAATAGGTGCTTAGTGGTGTTTGCCAATCAGACGTGAGTATTAAACTCTCCCTCTATCAGGTCAGGGATTTAAATGATGTTCAAAACTTTGTCATGTTATCTCGTCCATACCATTTGTGATGCAATGGATGGGGAATGCTCTTTTGTCCAGTAAGCAACTGCTTAGCAACACCCTCACAACCCCCTAGCATCACTGTAGTGGTTAGTTTTGCACACAGACATCAATCTTACATTCCTATAAAAATCTATTGCAATATATTATTGATAATCTAAAGGTGATGTAAACCATGGAGAGCAACACAGACAGCATGTATTGATGTCTACCTAGTGTTCTCACACACACCTGTCAACTGTGTTCATTGCTTCTGTTAAAGGATTTGGGCCGTAAACAAAGGTCAACACAGAAACTCCATTAAGAATGAGTCACCCAGGCCACAGGTCGACTCTGCTTCCCTCGACGGTCTCAGATTTGATCAGTGTGGTACAGTGGCACGCGGTCGATTTATAAATGACTCCCTCAGCTCTCTCCCTCTGGATTTGGGGGTTTTGAGGTTAAAAGCAAATAAAATAGTTAGAAATACAACATGAGTAGTGAATTAACAATAACAGCAATGCAATTTCTCAGCATCAAATTCAATGCTGAATGCGTGATTTTATCTAATTTGATTCTATGAAGCAAACTGGATTTCGAAGGCACAACTGGGAAAGTAAGTGGACTCAAGTCAAAGAGCATTGGGAACGCCAAGGATTTCTTTTTACATGTGCACCCTAAATGCGCTGTTTTATTGATTTGGTTAAGTGACTACCAAATGCAATTATACATTTCACCTTGCATTTTATATGCTGTATGTAGATGTAGTGACCTTTCAGAAATCGGATTGCTTTTATTGGATTACGGTGGGCAGCAGTGTGACTAACTGACCTTTTGTTCTGAAAATGAGGGCCGGATTTTTTTACACGCTAAGTGCCAATCTGCATCTTTCTGAAGGCTACATGGTGCTCTAAAGTAAATATAGTCACAGTTTAGTCGAATTACTGTGGATTTGCAGAAATCTTTAAGCATATGTTTCATCATAATCTCAAACTATATACACTTTAAATCTGTCTAGTTTCTGTAATATGTCTGGACTTTTTTAGGGACTTTTTTGCCTAAACTCATTATAAAGGTGTTTTGTAGCTTTAAAAATGTTATTTGTGTGCATTGTGAAAAATTAATATTTTCTTTCAGGCAGGTATGTTGGTCATGTCAGATGAATTCATTATCATTCTGTCACTTCTGTCATTTCTCTGTCCTGTCGTTATGCGACGGTAATTCACCCCGCGGGATGTCAGTCACTGGGTCTGACCTCATTCTTTAGTGTTTTTACGTGAGGGGAGGGTGAACATGTTCATTAAGACTCATTATCAGACTAATTACACAGTGAAACAATGCTGTGACATTTCTGTAGACCTGCGTTCCATCATGACTTCAAATCGTTCGTCATTAATTGATTTTCTGCCTAGTCTGACCAATAGCTACCACTGAGAGAGAGAGAGAGAGAGAGAGAGAGAGAGAGTTAATGTTTCATTAATTCATCGTCTGTGAGCAGGGGCGGATTTAGTGATTTGGGGGCCCTAGGCAAATCAATGTATGGGGGCCCCAACTATGCGCCATTTTATTTTACTGCAAACCTTATTTTTTCTTCCTCCTCAAATCACACAACCTTTTACCCACAGTCAAAGTGACAGGGGAAAACTAAGCTTAGTAAACACAGATACTCACTAATTAAACAAAAATGAAATATTGAATTCCCAAATGAAAAACATTGAAAAAAAAATGACATCTGGGATTACTATATACAAAGTGTGCCATCTCTCCGTGTGTTTTTTGTGGTTAACGACCTTTCATGCATTTAAATGTGACCAAATTTCTGTACTCGTGCGTACAGTACGAATCTTTAGCACTGTACTGACGTTATTATATTTTGTCTTTATGTGCCCATCGGTCTGCGCAGTGGAGTCAAACAACCTTTCTACCTTTGAACTGGCCCTCTCCTACCAAGCGCACAATGCTGTTTTTTTTTACAGATGTTTAGGTCATCAGTCATGATAACTGTGTTGTCTGTGTACATGGAGAAATACTCACCGGCACATTATCATTGCTCGTGGCCGGGAGAGCGCTGTGTCTGGCAGGAGAGAGATGCGCTACTGCTGTAGGAGCAGCGGTGGAGTTTGTGTGGGGAAAAAGCAGAGACTTTGGCAACAATCTTTTGTAAATCGTCTTTTTTCCTCTCCGCTGGAGTAGCTGCGTTTCATTGTTATTTTATTTCCCTGCTACTTTAACTTCGTTTTGCAGCTAATGTACCACACGTTGGCTGAATCCGAAATCGCATACTGCCATACTATATAGTAGGCGAAAAGCAGTAGGCGAACGAATAGTACGCCTACTTACCTACTATATAGTATGAGAAAACAGAGTAGTATATCCGAATCCTCAGTATTCATAAAAGAGTAGGTGAGAAATTCCCGGATGGCTTACTGGTTACGCCCACATTCTGAAGCACCCAGCGACAGATACTTGGGATACTTATCTATCCCATGAGCCCACGGGGCAGGATAAGTTCATACAGGAGCATAGCGGAGAACTGCGAGGCAGGTGTTTTCAAAAGTGACTATTACTAGCCAACAACGCGTTTCTTTGCGTTGCAGTCGCATTTGTTAAAGTGCTATAGCGTAAAGTTAACCTGTAAGATGCTACATAGTAAACTATATTTTGATTTTGCTGTGAAAACGCAGTGTTTTAATATGTCTAGCATAAAGGGGCGGTCCACACACACACACGTCTTCGAAGTAGACTTAACGTTACATATATTAAAACCATACGCATGGTAAAGACGCTTTTTAATGTCTGTGTAACATGTGACCTGTCATTTTCTCGATAAAGTATTGCAAATGAGCACATCACAATATTAAATACACATCACAGTAATGTAGCTTACGTCTGTTAATATGTGGTACAAAGCATTGTTCACTGCTTGCATAGATACATATAAGTCATGTAAATAAAGATATTTACTTAAGTCACTAAACATAATGTATATATTTTATTTGTCGATTAGTACTGATGATGAATTCAGGAAAATTTGAGTTGAATAAACAGCGAGTTAACACATGTGCAACTACCTCCACATTTAAATGCAGTATTGAGCACAAATCACAGAGGTCACTTGAATCTTGTTTGACTGTTACAGGGACAGATGAGCACACTTGTTAAAATCGCGACGGTGGTCAGCTGTGAGATGGCAGTAGGATGTGGGGTTCAACGCCTGTAGATACAGGATAATTTGTTAGAACAATAAATTGAAATAAAGCTTTGATTAATGTGATGTTAACTTGTATATGTTTTAATAATTATTAAATTCATTTATTTTCTTACATCAAATTTACGTATTTTTTATTCATGTTTATTCTATAGTTTTCTGTAAATAAAACATATTACATTACTTCATGCATTATGTCATTGCTTCACTGAAAACGTATGCATTCACATTTTTGTAGTCTGTATTACAGTAATGCATAGATGTATGGCAATACAATTACATTTAGTAGCCTATTTTAATACAATATATCATTTGGTCAGCACTTATCAATAATATTGTGAACAAGTGTAGGTGTGGGCTAGCCATGCATTTCTAGGGTACACTTAATTTATAAGCAATAATACTTATATTCCTTGACAATAAAATCAGCCGTGCTCTCCTAAGGCGAGATCGTCGAGCAGGAAGGTAAAGTTATTTCATTACGGATGTTAATGCACCTGTCTCTCATAACTGAAGTTGTTGCGCTTGTTATTACATCGCATGGTTAATCTCTGGCCCGTGTATACTCCAGTACAGTAGGTGGCGGACATGCACCACAAACGTAATCTGCTCCCCGCCATTAAAAAGGAAAAGAAGATCATCAATATGGCGGACAACGGCCGATCGCATTCATACTACACCCATTCAGGGAAAACAGTACGTACCCATTTAGCCCTGTTGAGTACGTACCTACTGAAAGTGAGTACCTGCCCATTGAGTATGCGATTTCGGATTCAGCCAGTGACACTCTCGCTGTGGGCAGTTCTACTAACTCCGCCGCTTCGCTAACTTTCTCCAGCTAGTGTCGTACTCGTCTCGCGCATATACAGTGCTAATGGAATGGTCTACTCTAATCTATAATGGGGGGGGGGGGGAGAGAGCCTTCGTACATATGTAATAACCTAAAACGTTAACAGGGATATCCTGACTATTTTGATGATTCCTTGGCTCTCTACGTGGCTGCAGACATGGCTTATTGGTTAAGTCCACCCTTTCCTTTTTGAGGCCCCTGGTAGCTCAGGGCCCCAGGCGATTGCCTACCTTTGCCTAATGGGTAAGTCCGCCCCTGTCTGTGAGCTCTGTTACAGCTTATGTAAATCTTTGAATGGTTTAAAGTCAACATGACATTTACATTTAGTCATTTAGCAGACTTTTGTCCAAAGCGACTTACAGAGAGTTCAGGGAGCAATAAAGCGATATGTCATACAGGAGCAATAATACAATAGGTGCTAATACCAAGTTACTAGTTTCAACAAAAGCCAGAACACTACCTGTTGAGAGAAAGAGAGAGGGTTAGTTTTTTTTCTCATTTGTCTGTCAAGTATTCACAGAAGAGATGTGTTTTAAGTAGCTTTTTGAAAATTGTGAGAGATGTGGTTGACCGGACTGAGTTAGGAAGAATGTTCCACCAGGAAGGAGTTGTGAAGGAGAACGAGCAGGAAAGCAATTTACTGCCCTTTTGAGAAGGCAATACAAGACGCCGCTCATTTGCTGAACGCAGGGTTCTTGATGGGGTGTAGGAGTGTAGGAGGGTGTGAAAGTATGCCGGTCCAGATCTAGTTATAGTCCTGTAGGCAAGCATTAGTGATTTGAATCTGATTCTGAATCTGCAGGAAGACCAGCAAGGAGAGCATTGCAGTAGTCCAACCTTGAGATTACCAGTGCCTGGACAAGGATGCTGCATGCTCAGTGAGATAGGGTCTAACCTTTCTAATGTTAAATAAGGCATATCGGCATGATGTGCAATGTGATCATTGAAGAACAGCTGGTCATCAAATATGACTCTGAGGTTCCTGGCTGTTTTGGAAGGAGTGATTGTGGTATTGCCAAATTGGATGGTGAGATCGTGTTGCACCGTGGGGTGTGCCGGAAATGCAAGTAGTTCTGTCAGAATCAGTATCAGAAAGAGCTTTATTGCCAAGTGTGCTTGGACACACAAGGAATTTGTCTTAGTGACAGAAGCTTCCAGTGCACATACAGGTTAAAAAAGTGACAAGGCACAGGTAACAAAACGTAAAAAAATAAATATGTGAGAGACAATACACATTTGACAAAAAGGACAATATTAGACAAAAGGACAATAGGCAGTATATTGTATGTACAGATGTGCTATATACAAATTATACTGTGTTATATACAAGTTATGCAGGGGAATGTGGATAACTGAATATTATATCAACACACATGTATAATAAATGTGAGTATATAGTTGTGTATTGCACGTGTTTTTATTGCACAGTAGAACATTTAACTGTTCATGGGGTAGATGGTCTGAGGGAAGAAACTTTTCCTATGTCTGGCTGTTTTGGTGCTCAGTGCTCTGTAGCGCCGACCAGATGGCAGCAGTTCAAAGAAAATGTGCTGGGTGTGAGGGGTCCAGAGTGATTTTGCGAGTTCTTTTACTCACTCTGGATGAGTACAGTTCTTGTAGATTGGGGAGGGTTGTGCCAGTGATTCGCTCAGCAGTCTTCGGAGGTCAGTTTTTGCAGCTGAGCCGAACAAGACAGTTATGAGCAGCTCCTGTGGCAGGTTGAACTTCCTCAGCTGGCGAAGGAAGTCAGCCTCTGCTGGGCCTTTTTGACAATAGAGTCAATATGAATGTTCCACTTTAGGTCCTGTGAGATGGTGGTGCCCATGAACCTGAATGACTCTACTGCTGCCACAGTACTGTTCATGATAGTGAGTGGGTGGAGTGCAGGGGTGTTTCTCCTAAAGTCCACTATCATCTCTACTTTTTTAAGGTGTTTAGCTCCAGGATATTATGACTGCACCAGACAGCCAGCTGCTCAACCTCACTTCTGAAAGCAGACTCGTCACCATCCTGTATGAGGCCAATAACTGTAGTGTTGTCTGCGAACTTCAAGAGCTTGACAGAGGGGTATGTAGCGGTGCAGTCATTGGTGTATAGGGAGAAGAGCAGTGGGGAGAGCAAACATCCCTGGGGGGCACCAGTGCTGATGGTACGGCTGTTGGATGTGAATTTACCAATTCTAACTAGCTGTTACCTGTCTGTCAGAAAGCTGGTGATCCACTGACAGACAGAGCTAGGAACAGAGAGCTGGTTTAGTTTGATATGGAGGAGTGTTGGGACGATGGTGTTAACGGCTGAACTAAAGTCCACAAACAGGATCCTTGCGTAAGTCCACAAACAGGATCCTCCCTGGTCTGTCCAGATGTTGTAGGGTATAATGCAGTCCCATGTTGACTGCATCATCCACAGACCTGTTTGCTCGGTAAGCAAACTGCAGGGGGTCCAGTAAAGGTCCTGTGATATCTTTCAGGTAAGCCAACACCAGTCTTTCAAATTATTTCATGGCCACAGATGTTAAGGCAACGGGTCTGTAATCATTAAGTCTTGTGATTTTGGATTTATTTGGGATGGGGATAATGGTGGAGCGTTTGAAGCAGGACGGGACTTTGCACAGCTCCAGTGATCTGTTGAAGATCTGTGAAAAAATGGGGGCTAGCTGGTCAGCACAGGATTTCAGACAGGCTGGTGAAACACTGTCTGGGCCTGGTGCTTTCGTCCTCTTTTGTTTCCTAAAGACCTGACGCACATTATCTTCACTGATCTGAAGTACAGAAGGGGAGGAGAGGGGGGTAGCTGGAGGTGTTGATGGCTGTGTAGAGAGGTGGTCAGTGTGGGATGTGAGACCGGTGGTTTCAAATCTACGGTAAAACTCATTCAGGTCATCAGCAAGCTGTTGATTTGCCTCAGTGCTGGGGGATGGTGTCTTGTAGTTTGTAATGTCTTTCAGGCCTTTCCACACCAAGACAGGGTCGTTTTCTGAAAACTAGTTTTCCATCTTTATAGTGTAGCTCTTCTTAGTCACTCTAATTTTCTTTGTCAGTGTGTTTTTGGCCTGATTGCACAAGATTCTGTCCCCACTCCTGTAGGCATCCTCTTTCGCCTTGCGAAGCTGTCTGAGTTTTGGTGTGAACTATGGTTTGTCTTTGTTATATGTTAAATTTGTCCTGGTAGGAATGCACACGTCCTCACAGAAACTGATGTATGATGTTACAGTCTTTGTGAGCTTGTCCAGATCGGTGGCAGCAGCTTCAAAAATACTCCAATCAGTGCAGTCAAAGCAGGCTTTTAAGGCCCCCTCTTCTTCGTTGGTCCATTTCTTTACAGTCCTTACTACTGGCTTAGCAGATTTAAGTTTTTGTCTGTATGTTGGGAAAAGATGAACCAGGCAGTGGTCAGAGAGTCCTGAAGCTGCTCTGGGGACAGAGCGATATGCATCCTTTATTGTGGTATAGCAGCAGTCCGAAATATTACTGTCTTTGGCAGTTCACGTGTGAGTTTTGCTTTATTAAAGTCTCTGAGAATGATTATAACAGAGTCAGGGTGTTGTTGTTCTGTGTCTGCGATCTGATCAGCCAGCTGTGTGCTTGCGGAGGGATGTAAACACTTACGAGAATGAACGAGGAAAGAAGAAAGGCTTACAGTTATGAACAATTCATAACTTACATTTGCCAACTTTCTTATGGTATAACCCCCAAAAAATCATGAAAAAACAACGTCGGACAGGCAAATCACATGGTCTCGTGAATTCAGCCGCTTTGCCCTCCTGGTGTACATTGGCACCGCATTGAGGACGGAACAAAACCTTGCCGGAGCTGTAACGCGCCGCACACGCATGCGGTGTAAGGCTCGATTCACATTTCGTGTCTAAAACCGCGCGCAAAACGCGAGACGCGCTGCTTTCTCCTTTTTTACAAAGTGCTCTGGCAGTTGCGCACGCAGAGCGTCTGCCGTTGCTAAGCAACCATGGGCCACGATAGCCGTTGAGACGAGGAGGTATAAACAAAGGATATATGGATTATATGCACTGAAAATACCTTGCAATAACTCTGCTACTAGATTTAGTTATGCTGTGATCATCTGTGTCTCCATCTTCATTGAGCTTGTCTATATTGGCTGGTTGGTTGTCTATATTGGCCTGCGGTGCACTTGCGCCTTTCTGAAAAGTTTAGATCTTTTCATCTTGATACGGCGCCGACGCGCCTGAAAAAAGAGCCCGTTGACCGTGTCGCCCCCTATTTCTGCGCGGCTGCCGTGCGTCTACATTTAAAATAACGAATATGCGCGCGGAAAAGACGCGAAATGTGAATTCTGCCTAAATGAGGGGTAAGGGCCTGATCAGACAGAACGCGTCTTTTGCTGTTAGAGGGCCTGATCAGACAGAATGCGTCTTTTGTTGCGAGACGCGCCTCTTTTGAATTGTTTTCAGTTGGCAGGGAGCGTTTTGCGCACTGCTTATGCGCGCCGGGCGCCTCGTGTTTCTGCCGCGTGCTGCGCCTCGCATTTTAGGCGGAGCGCTCTGAGCGCCCGAAGTTGAAAAAAACTCAACTCTGAGCAGAAAAGCGCTTGTCGTGCGCTTTTTTCCATTGTCCAATCGAATGAGTGGAGAGGCGGGGCTTCCCTAGTGGCAACAGAAGTTTACAGATGCTCGGAACGCCTGGAGACATGGAGGAGAAACTTGTTGTGGCTGTTTCGGGTTACCTAGCAACATACAAAAAACGCTGCGCGCTGCTCTTTTCAAAGAGTCACCAAAAGAGCAGCGCGGCGCGCCTCGTGTTTTCGAACATGAAAAGCGCGTTCTGTGTGATCGCCCGCTTACAGAGTTTTTTCCCTCAGAAAAGCGACTAGCGTCTTTTTGGATAAACATTAGCTTTCAGTGAGTGGAAAAATGTCTCTCTCCGCGTCTTCTCTGTTCAGTGAGAGGCAGAAGCAGCACATTCATGACCAAACCGCAGCTTGTACGTGAGTGAGTACAAAACACTTTTTACAGGCACCTGTCATTGTTACTAAACAGAAATATTTAAATGAATATAAACAACAAAGGATTTATTGGGCATTCCGATGTATTAAAATATAGTACGTTCAGAGAGTAAACGTCAGTTTGATGACGTCACGAACATGCTATTTAGCACGTAACACCACCTTGCACCATAGTGACAGGTAATAATAGATTATGATGGATTTTTAACAAGCCTGTCCGTCAAAATGACGGATTGTACCGTTGTTTAAATAGATGTTAATGTTCTTTTAGTAGACAGAAAGTTGTGAATATTAAATCTGGAACCTTTTATAATGTAAAACATTACATTTTATAGCACTACTCATATTATTGCCTCATTAAGATGAAATCGAATTTAGTGTGGCAGGTGAATATAATAAAGTCTGCCGGCGTATGTTGTGTTTTTTTAGTTGTTTTCAACGGAAATGTCACGTTTTTTGAAAACTGCAGCAGCTGGCGTTCTTTTCCGCAGGCTCAGCGCCGGCACTCAGCATTTTTTTTAACGCTCACCATTTTATAGTAATCATCTCAAGTGGAGGTTTTTACGTTTTTTTTTTTTTACGTTTTAGCCACGTAAAAGCACCTCAGTGGATCTGGAGCCTTACAGTTAGGAATTTGAAATACCTTGAACCTTGCAGTTCACCCTGAGCTGGTTTGCTGGTTTTAGATGGATTTCAAGAATGGATAGGCTAGTCTGGACTGCTGGTTTAGCTGTGCTTTATTTAATAGGTCACTTTTCTTATATTATTGCCTCCCAGGATGAAGATTTTTTTTCACACCTTTTGTTGCTTCGGCTAAAAGCATATGCTAAATGCAATGCGCACATGCAAGAATGCAATTTCAAATAATTTATACAAAAACTAATAAATCCAGATACTACTTCTTAGCTGCAGGATCTTTGATTTTCTCATTCACCTTGATTGAAATTCAGCTGGAGCTTCATTTGCCAGAAATCACTGGCAGCCTCAGAAAGCACTTAAGCAATTGTGCATGAAAATCTCATGAGCAGTCGATGTGAATAGTGGCTTTCATTGGGAAGCTGAATTTATGGCCTGTTGCACTTTCCATGAGTAAGATCGAAGCTACACTACAGTCTCTCTCTCTCTCTCTCTCTCTCTCTCTCTCTCTCTCTCTCTCTCTCAGCTATTAAAGCTCATATTGTATGATGATAAATAGGGATGGTGCTTAAAATAATAACTCTTGTGCTTGTATAATGCTCATGGCTATTAGCTTTAGAAAGCCAACTTGAGTCTTGTTTAGCATCCCATCTGATTATATTATACAGACTAGACAGCTGTTCATATGCCTTTTCTAAACACTACAGTAGAGGCCTTTATACAAGATAACAATATGTGAAACTATGCAGTATTTTTGCCTGAGGTGACCCTAAATGTAACTTGAATTGAAATGAAAAGTGGGCGTTCCACACCAGAATAGGGCAGAGGGGAGGGGTTATAAACAGGGGCTTGGTAATGTTATATGATCGATGTAATTAGATAAGGCTATTAGATAAGTTCTAAATTATAACTTTTTTGGTGACACCCAGTAAGACTGAGAATGTGTATTAAAAAGTAAAAGTGCAGTTAGCTGATCGTCAAAAATGAACTTGCAGAAGTTTCTCCTGGAAAGATTTTACTTTGGTGAACTTGATTGACAGGTGCTGAAATGGGTGGCTATGCTCTTCCAGTCAAACATCATTTTCCACCCACGTGTCTTGAGACATCTGTCATTTCTGACTAAAACAAGCTTTGTGTATGGAACGATAAGAAATGCTATTGTTGTTGTGCGTCTGATGGACGGCATTATCTCTCTGAATCTCAAAATCACACCGTAATGAGATTCAGAACTGACATTGTTTTATGCTTTTGTTTCGTAACAATTTTCTCTACCAGGTGTGCACATAAACAACATCTGTCTCACGGAATACTCATTAAACAGAATGAACTTCTGTGGGTACTATCTCAATTATTTCTCCTAGACAACAGTGATCAGATCTCAGATATTTCTCCTGAGAAAAGAGTCAGAAATCTTACAAAAATGTCTATTAGAGTTTCAGAAGAGATGTCAACAATGTCTCAAACTGAGCTCAGATTTGTCAAGTCTGCAATCAATGTTATTGAAGATCTCAATATGAACTCAAACATTTCTCATCAAATTTACCCACATCAAGATTATTTTACCTCTACAAGCTACATTCATTTCACACCTAGCTTTGAAAGAGCAACCTGTGAGCAATAAAAGAACAATGTTAGTGGTTATACGCTGCACATCAAATTATTTGGTTAGAGTGAAAAGTGTGATGTAACTGATTTGAGATCAGGTGTTGGGACGAACAGGGCTGTTTGTTTGGGGTTCCCTCTCTTCTGTATCCATCTATCAAAACGTTGTGTGGAAAATGTTAATCTTCCGCTCTGATTGAATTGACCTCAAGGCATCAATGTCACTCGGTAACTGTGTGATCGTCATGGTGACAGTCGGCCAGCCACTTACTCAAGCTCACGCTATGAAATCGTTTATCCTCCTCTGATGGACACAGGTGGGACCCGGCTGGATTTTGTTCTGCTGTATGAATGTCAGATATACAGTATATGCAAATATGGTCTGCGTTTACCCTTTGGGAAATTACGTTTAAGCGCGATGCTTGTCATGACGGTCCCCAGAGGATCATGTGACACGTGACAAGGTCATCGCAGGAGACCAAATCACTGTGGCTATGTTGTTCAGAGTGGAATACTTGGGCTTTCTATCGCCAACAACTTAACGATACGCATCCCCATACAAGGCCACGATGCGATACGTATCCCGATATGGGTCAATTTTTTATGACATTACTCATATGACAGATTTAGATATACTTGCAAAAAAAATTGCTATTCATAACTGTTTAGCAGTTAATCTGACAAATCAATGCATAAAGTAGTTTTGGGAATAAGTATAAAGTTGCAAAAGATCAAGTCCTTATATAGAGACCCTTGTTTCTTAAACAGGGTTTCTAGGCTACATCATATGTATGCATGTGTTTTACAAATAGACTATATGTATGACGAATAAATATGGATAAATGCATAAACTTGCAGTCAGAGTAAATAGATTGAATTAAAAAAGAAATGTGTTGTATTGAAATAGATTTCTAGATATAATATTATGCATGTAAAGGTGCTGTAAGATTTAAGCAGTTCTTTGCTCTTCACTTTCTTTTACACGCACAATTACTGCGGCTCTTCCACGTCTTTTCAAACGCGTTGCTGTATTATGAGCAAGCGGCGCGTCACTACATTCCTCCAGCGGCGGGAGTTTCATTGATTTTAATCGCATACAATAGTTTTATAGTGGAAAAGGCAGAAGCAGTGGTGCGTCATGTGTGTGTTGAATTAGCGCCTACACGACATTACTGTGCCTTAAACGCAACCGTTTAAGTGAATGATACGAGAATGTGCTTTCATGTATACTGGATTTGATTTAGTTGTTTCATTTAAGTCTCGGATGGTTTTCCTAAATTTTCTTAGGAGGAATAAAGACAAAACAAACAAATTAGACTATTGTTGAAATACGCGAAAAGTATATGGAGGTGTAAAATGAATGTAGATTGTAGAGGCAAAATAATCTGGATTTGGGTAAATTTGATGAGAAATGTTTGAGTTCATATTGAGATCGTCAATAATATTGACTTTTGATTGCAGACTTGACGCTCAGTTTGAGACATTGTTGAGATCTCTTCTGAAACTCTGAGACATTTGTGAGATTTTGGCTCTTTTTCTCAGGAGAAATGTCTGGGACACAGATGAGACTTAAGCAAGTGTTTACATTCACTCTCTTTTTAGACTCTCGTTTAATAATTAAGATATTAAAGATGTATCATCTGTGAATTGTCTTTCTTATGGCAATTACACTTATTTAAAAAGTAAAATTTAGAGTTCGACAATTCAACAACTCCCATTTGTGTGGTAAAATCTCTTTAACACACTATCTCTCATGGTTTGTTGCTTCAATAAAAGGATTTTACTTCTATAAAAATGCTAACTTACTGCAAATGATAGCTAGCACATTATTTTAAAATAATGTTAGCACATGAAAGCATTGCAAATAAATTGTGCACAACTGACGATGTGTCGCATTGATGGGAACCAAACCAAAAGGCATCTTTGACTCAGGATAATGTGATGAAATTGGGGCACACAACTCATGAGATGTCTCTCTGATTATGGCATGGAAAGATAAGTGTGCTATGTATTTCTATAATCATTTATCCCCCAAACACAGGATGCCTACCCGACAAACAAGTGAAACTTCAGACCTCCTTTCCTCTGTTCATAATCTTGACTGCTCCCCCTGCGTAAGGCGTGGGAAATGTCCTATTGGGCAATTCAACTGTGCTGAAATAGTGGGATTATAACAACTAGTCCTATTAAGCGAATCTGAATAATCTGGTTAAAACCAGTGACTGCTGTGAAAGGGCAGCTTACAACCAGGGAAAGACCTGGTGACAGCCTGGAGAGACTGCTGGCAGGAGGGAATAGACCCCACCAGGGCAGACATGGGCTAGCTACCCATGTCGGCAGGATCCATTACCATAAGTGTAATGGGTCCACCCATATATGGCTACGAAAAACACAAGAGAAAGAATACCCCTCGAGTCTGCGAGAGCGGGGGCGCAAGATGACTCATCGATGGATCACATGGCAACAGACCTTGGAATGGAAATCACAAAGAACCAAGAGATCAGCACAGTAGAAGTTGGAAGAACAGGACAGAAACTACGCATATGCATTTGCGGCTGGACAAAGGTAACATCAGAGAAAGGTCTTAAAATCCATCAGGGCAGGAAGAAGTGCCTGAGAGAGCTTAGTGAGGGGCCTCGCATTGACCAATACTTCACAAGAGGTAAAATCAGCCTGAGGAAACAGCGGAAGAAGGCCACAGAAGAGGAAAGGAAGGGCCTAGAGGCACTACAAGGTGATATTAAACGTCGCCTGGCCTCGCTGCGAAGAGCAGAGAGCTTGAGAAAGCAACATAAGAAGAAGGAGCGATCCAGGACCGCTTTCTACAAAGATCCTTACAAGTTCGTCAGTAGCATCTTTAGCAAGGAGAAAACTGGGGAACAGATATTGAGGAACACCTACGGAAAATGTATTCCGACAATCAGAGGCATGAGCCAATCTCCATTCCAGAGGACATGCCACCAATTCAGCTACCAGAACACCAAATGGACACAAGGCCCCCTAAATGGAGCGAAGTTGAGAGTGTAGTAAAACGGGCAAGATCAGCTTCAGCTCCTGGACCCAACGGTATCCCATACAGGCTCTACAAGAAAGCCCCTGGGGTGTTGAGGTACCTTTGGAGATTAATGGCTGTGGCATGGAAAAAGCAGGTGATACCAAAGGTCTGGAGAAGGGCAGGAGGCATACTGATCCCCAAGGAAAAAAACTCCTCAACTATTGACCAGTTTCGCCAAATTATCCTATTGAATGTGGAAGGTAAGATTTTCTTCAGCGTTGTGGCCAATAGACTCTCAGGATTTCTGAAGAGAAACAACTTCATTGACACTTCAGTGCAGAAGGCAGGCATAGGGGGTTTCTCAATTCAATTCAATTTTATTTATATAGCGCTTTTTACAATGTGCATTGTTCCAAAGCAGCTTTACAGGAGCAAATAAGAAAAACACAGAAAGGTAAAACACAGCACAGTGCATGGTGTTTGTAGACCAAGCAAGATCATTCTAATAAATAATATCTAATAAATAAATGAATAAATAAATGCAGTCTCCCGGTGAGCAAGCCAACACTGCACTGCTCTGCTGTGGCGAGGAACCCAAACTCCAATGATGAATAATGGAGAAAAAAAAACCTCGGGAGAAACCAGGCTCAGCCGGGAGGGCCAGATCTCCTCTGACGTGTCATAGCTGCACTCAGTGACCCCGACCAAAGCCACCGAGCAACGTCCACGAAGAACAGGGAGAGCCCACTAGCCGCGACCCAGGAAGCCCCACCCGCCGAAACCGTGCAGGTCCAACCCGGTCCCATTCCGCGATCAACAACAGAGGAACAACCAGGGAAAAGTAGTAATGGCATAATTAACTTTATTCCTCTGTTGTCCGACATCAACCACAAAACAAGACCAACCAGACCCACACAGTCCCAACAAATGAAACACCCCGAACCACAACCAACAAGCCCCCCCACTCCCTACAACACCCACCCAGCTACCTCCAATCAAAGTCACTGAGTGCAGCCATAACTTCAAACTGCTGTCATGTGATGTAAGTTTAGCATTAAATACCAAGTATTGTAAATTTAGCATTAATGTGACAGGTAGTCCGTCTTTGTTCTTGGTTGGGGATGGAATTGTCTGAGCTGGGCCGGCCAGATGGTCGCCTTTTTCTTGGGTGGTGATGGAATTGCCTTGGATGGAGCTGGGATGGTCAGTCAGTCCGCAGGCTCTCGCAGGAGGATGGTACGGGATTTTCCGATGTAGCTGGCGTAATCTCTCTGGATCTCTCTGGTTTCTCTGGATGTTTGGAACATGTTAACATCATCTGGCTCCAGTTGCAAATGGCAAAAAAGGAGAAGAAAGACCTGCATGTGGTTTTTCTAGATCATCGCGTTGGGTGGTTGGAGGAAAGCGTTTGAAAAATGGGTTGCGCCTACCTCCAATCAGGGCATACATGGATGACATAACAACCATCACAACAACCAAAGCATGTACAAAGCGACTGCTGGATAAGCTCCAGGAGAACATTAGTTGGGCACAAATGGAGGTCAAACCAAGCAAATCACGCAGCATTTCTATTGTCAAGGGTAGGCTTACCAATGACAGGTTCTGTATAAAGGGTGAGCCCATACCAACGGTCACGGAAAAGCCCATCAAAAGCCTTGGACGGTGGTACACTGCAGACCTTAAAGACGCCGAACAGGTGGAACAACTCAGGCAAGAGACAGCCAGTGGACTCAAGAAAATCAATAATACAGCTCTCCCTGGGAAGCTGAAACTCTGGTGCTTCCAATTTGGCTTGTTGCCACGCCTGATGTGGCCAATTTCAATGTATGAGCTCACGGTGTCTCACGCCAATAACCTGGAGAGATTGGTGAGTACACAAGTGAGGAAATGGCTTGGGCTACCAAAATGCCATAACAACATAGGGCTGTACGGCAATGGAGCGCTCTCTCTTCCCATTCCAAGCCTTGTGGAGGAATATAAATGCATCAAAACAAGGTTAGAGATGACGCTCAAAGAATCCTGTGATCCCTGTGTAAGGGATGCTGCTCCAACAGTAGCGACAAGAAGGAAATGGAACCCAACAACAGCGGTAGGAGATGCAAAGGCAGCCCTCAGACATGAGGACATCGTGGGACAAGTGCAACATGGCAGAGGGGGACTTGGTTTGGCATCAACCACACCCACATGGCGAAAAGCGAAGGAACAGCGTCACCTGGTAGTGGATGAGATTCGGCATCAAGAGGAAGCAAGTAGATGTGCCAGAGCGGTCTCTCAAGCCCAGCAAGGCCGTTGGATGAGGTGGGAAGGCATTGAAAGGCACAAAATCACTTGGAGTGAGCTGTGGAGTATGGAAACAAACAGTCTAAGTTTATCATAAGAGCTACATATGATGTGCTGCCCTCACCAACAAATCTGCATGTTTGATGTGGACAGGATCCAGCCTGCCACCAATGTGCAGCTCCAGCAAACCTCAAACATATTCTTGTGGGTTGTAAGAAGAGCTTGACACGGGAGATATACATGGTGCCACAATCAAGTACTAAAGTGCTTGGCTGCAGCAGTAGAGACCAAGAGAGTGGCAGCTAATGCCATCCCCCCAAATGCCAAGGCTAACTTGCTAAAAAGGCAACCCCTTATTCGGGAGGGGAAGAAACCGCGGGCCAAGCCCTTAACCCCATATTCAGGACTGCTGAGTATAGCCAGGGATTGGGAAATGCGAGATGATTTAAAACCACAGACTTACTTTCCCCTTGGAAATCGCAGCGACCAACCTGCGGCCAGACATAGTTCTGTGGTCCAGCTCCAGTAGGACAGTCCTCATAGTTGAGTTGACTGTACCTTGGGAAGAGGCCATTAACGAAGCATTTGAAAGAAATAATCTCCGGTATGCCAACTTGGCAGCGGAGGCTGAAGATCAGGGATGGACAGCGAAAGTGTTCCCGGTGGAAATGGGCTGCAGGGGCTTTGTTTCCAATTCCACTACAAGGCTGCTTAAGAAAGTGGGGATCAGGGGACAGGCCCAATGGACGGTAGTCAAAAAACTTGGCACTGTTGCTGAGAGAAGCAGCCACTGGCTGTGGTTGAAACGGAAGGACGCAATATGGGCTGCCAAGTGACCACGTAATAAAATGGTGTTGCGTGTTCTATTGTTATGCCATACAGGACCGGGGGCACTGAGCTTGCCTTAACGGAGCCAGTGGGGCTATAACAGCCTTAGCCAACGGGTTGGTGCGTATGGTTGCGTTGATTTCGGTAATGTGTTGTAATGCTATGCCATATGGGACTGGGGGCACTGAGCGCGCATTAACAGTTTGGGTAGTTCTGGCCTAATGGTTAGAGAGGTAACGACTGTGGTGCCTTTGAGCTGCAGTGATATAGCTGCCCACTGCTTCTGGTGTATATGTGTTCACGACTTGCAGTGCGTGAGTTCACTACTCGCAGTGCGTGAGTTCACTACTCACTGGATGGGTTAAATGCAGGAGGAGGATAATCAAGAACTGGCCAGTGTTGCAGTAAGAAGCCAATGGCTGTGGTTTAGGCGGATGGACACAGCATGGGCTGCCAGATGACCTCGTAACAATGCGACACACACCCAGGTCTGATCAACCTGTGGTGGGCCTCCCTTGGCTGAGGGTGTCTTGTGATAAAGGGCCGAAACACCCAATGAGGCTGAGGTGCACAACTGACGATGTGTCGCATTGATGGGAACCATACAAAGGGCATTATCAGCAGCACCTCACCAAAAGGCATCTTTCACTCAGGATAATGTGATGAAATTGGGACACACAACTCATGAGATGTCTCTCTGATAATGGCAAGGAAAGGTAAGTATGCTATGTATTTCTTTAATCATTTAGCCCCCAAACACAGAGGATGCCTACCCGACGAACCAGTGAAACTTCAGACCTCCTTTCCTCTATTCATATTCTTGACTGCTCCCCCTGTCATGCATAAGGCGTGGGAAATGTCCTATTGGGCAATTCAACTGTGCTGAAATAGTGGGATTATAACAACTAGTCCTATTAAGCGAATCTGCTTACTTTACATTCTTTGTGTATGTTTTTGACCAGCAAACTATGTGTAATGAAGAATTGGTGTAAATTACAGTAGAAGTTAAGGAATTTCTGTCTGTAAGGATTTTTTGGTCACCCTAATAAAATCACTGGGTCTTACCTGGCCACCTCTAAAAAAAGGTTCTGGCTACACCCCTGGATAAATGACAAACAACCAGTGAATCGATCAAGTCTGTGACCTTTCACAAGCCATTAATAAACCGCATTACATTTTAGCTGAATTTCCAATAATCAGATCCTTCACATGAGGTCATTAAAGAAATAGTTCATAGAAAAATAAAACTTTGTGTTGTTTAAACCCCCAATGGCTTTCTTTGTAACCAAAACATGGATTTTTTAAGTGTTGTTTTGTGTTCTTTGTTTACAAAAGGAGTGGATGACCGCCTCTTCTCAAGATTCAAAAGAACATAAAAGCATCATTATATAACTCCATGTGACTTGTATCATATATACCAAGTGTTCTGAAGGTATATGAACAGGTTTGATAAAAAAAAAACTAAAATATAATTCACTATTTGATGAAAGTCTCACATGTGTCAACACAGTTAACAGTTCTTTTGCACTCCTGTTGTGCATATTACTGTTGTTTCTGGCTGTTTTAAAAGTAAATGTTGTAAAACTATGTAAACAATGCAGTTTAGAAACAGAGAAAGAAGTCAAGATTTTTATCAAATAATGGATTATACGTATTTTAGTTTTGTTTGTATGCTTTACGATACTTGGCATATACAGCCAGTTATTTTAATGATGCTTTTGCATCTTATTGATGTTTGACAAGAGGTGGTCACAGTCCACTCCTAATGTAAACAAAAAACACAAACCAACACTTTTAAAAAATCCATGTTTTGGTTCTAAAGTACATAGAAAACCATCTAGGGTTTTAACGACACAAGGGGGAAGTAAATAATAAAATACATTTTTGCTTGAACTAACCAAAGACAGTCTGTCAGTTCTAGACAGTCTGATTTAGCAGACACACCAAAGACTGTAGAGCACGTAAGAGGTTTGATCGGAAAGCCCTTCATGCTGGAGGACTATTGAAGATGGATGTGATAAGACTAACAGGCTTTAGTTAATCAATTGACCCTTAAAGCTCAATTTAATAGACCCCTTTTGCGCCGCCGTCACAATTAGCATTAGCTGGAGGCAAAACAAGGGGGAAAATGGAGGCGGCCAATTACAAACCAGCACAGAGTTGGCTACAAATTGAATTTAAAATATCAACCAGAATCGACAGATTGCAGACTCTAATCTGATATTTTAATACATACCTGCTGCAATTGCCAGATAAAAACAACAACAGTTGTAGTTAAACACAATAAAACAAGCGGACCAGTAGAAATGATCATCAAAAATGCTGGAGTTTTCACCGTACACTTTATAAATTAAATAAACTCCTTTCTTTTGTTGGTATGGATTATGGTTTGGATATGTGTCTAAAAACTTCTCGAGTTTGCCCATTCACAACACGGGGAACAAGTTAAGTTATTTTTCACGTATTAGTGCATATGTAAGCTAACTTTGTTAGCAGTTAGCCAACGGCCGGTGAAGGAGAACTAAAGGAAACTGTTTGCCGTTGCTGTTTTTACAGTTTTCATAAGTGCATTAGTAGAATTGGGGAGAGAAAACAGTGAGAAGGTTCATGTTATGTGTCAGGTGTGTTTGCTACCGTTTGCCACTGTGAGTATATGTAAGCATCAAGATGTATACGCTCTTAGTTTCTCTTTACTATACACGCTTGGTTTCTTTATCTGGTATGTGTGGATGTCAGACCACTTGACTGGTGTGGAAGGTAATCCTGACAGTTCGCCCATCTATTGAGTGAGTGTGTACAGGTTGGCCAGTCTGATTCCTATCGTTAAAATTCACATTTTCAACAACAGTCCCAGTCCCAGGCAGTTACTGACCTTACACGTTCAAATTAAATCTGATTTTCTCCAGTCATTGTAAAAAAAACAAGCTATCAAAACATGCTCGCTAGTGTTAGTAAAGCGGCCAGGGGAATCTTTCTGCCTCCACCTATGCTCCGCCTACAAAAACGCGTCACAATGTTTATTAACAAAAAAGGGGCCTATAGAGAATGTGTCACGCCCTATGTTGCATGTCGCAGTGGTGCCGCCATCTTGAGAGGATAATACTCCACTGCTATTATTGTTTTGATATGTACTGTTACTTGTTTTGCTTGATATATGGAGAAATCGAAAGTGAAACAACCATGGGCTTGTCCTGAACGACTCTGCGTAACGCTATTGCAGCCACAAGACCGACCTACCATCGTTATATTTCCTCATCAAACAAGAAAAACAAAACACTGCATTGAACGCAGCAGCCATCCTCCCAAGATGGCGGAACATTCAACGCAGCGTGACGTTGATTAATAAAATCTATAATATATATATATATATTATAATGCAGTATATTATAATCTTGAGTTTGAGTTTCTTCTGCCTGTAAGGCCATGAATAGATCACCTACTGTGCAGTTTGTTTGTGTCTTGAAGTTTGAAGATGTCTTGAGGTTTTTATGGAATATTCTATATGACAATATTATCTTCTATAATATCAAATTAGTGCTATGGTACATTACAGTGATGGTATCAGATGGCGATACCATGGTAGGTTGATATTTCATTGAAAAAGTACTCTTATTACCGTAATACATGGTTAATCTGTTGGTCAACATGGTTTTACTACAAAGTAAACCCAAAAACTACATGTAACTTTGCATTTATGCATTTGGCAGACGCTTTGGACTTACATTGCATTGTATTATATATTTGTTTCTGACTATGTGCAATCCCCTGGGATCGAACCCATGATCTTTGCATTGCTAGTGCCATGCTCTTACCTCTGAGCCACAGGAAAGCTTTCATAAGGAATATCATCAAACTGTCATATTTTTTGTTAGTTCAAAGTTTTAACCCTGATGTTTTTATATTTTTGCCGGGAAGGGAAGTGTTTGATCTTTGTTTTGTCTTGCTGGTACTGGATTGGCCGGTACTGTCAAGTAATGGCTTGGTACAGAACAAAAGTTGTTCAGTTGTGTTGCTTGAATTAATGTAGGAATGTTTGATTCTTGTTTTCCAGATTACGATGTTTGGTGAAACAACTGGAGAGAGGAGAGGCGTCTCTCGTGGATTTAAAGAAAAACCTGGAATATGCTGCTTCTGTTCTGGAATCAGTTTATATTGAAGAAACAAGGTAAAGTATGCGTTTTTCATCTTATCTTATACTTTTTTTCATTTTATGTGTCATATTTTCATTTAAATATTAGTGTTAAAATACAGATGTGGAAAAAATCAAGAGACCATTTTTAAATTATTTTCGTTTTTTTTTCCAGAATTTACTATTTATAGATATGGGTTTAGGTAAAATGATCATTTTTGTTTCATTCGGTGAACTACTAACAATATTTCTCCCAAATTTCCAAAAAAATTTGTTTCTATTTGCAGAAAATGAAAACTGGAGAAACAGGTGAAAATTACAGAAAAGAAACTGCTCTGTAGTTTTTCAGACCCTAATATTCACTTTTAAGCAATACAACAGTAATGTTTCTACATGTATTTAGGAAAAGTTCCGAAAGTAGTTTCTTATGTGATAACCTGGATTTTTCTCACAGTTTTCATGTGTCTTGTCATGCTGTCAGTCTTTCACATTGCTGTTGGATGACTTTGTCACTCCTGAGGTTTGATTTTGTTGAAATTCAACAGACACTGGACTGGAATGACCACAATACATCTAGAAACATAACATTTTTCAATGCTCTCTTAATTTTTTCTGTGGCAGTATGTTATAGTTCATATATTATAGTTAAAATAAATTACAGATAATTTAATTTATATATTATAGTATAGTGCATTATGGGATACAGCATATTGCTCTAGTTTTATACTTTCCTTTTGGCATTATGTGCATAGTCTACACAATACATGCTACAACAATGTCAAATGCATTTCCAGATGTACCCCTTTTCTCATGTTGTTTCTTGGGTGATCCATCATTCAAATCCTGAATTGGTTGCCAACTACAGATTTGCTCTCAGTCCTGCCTGACTACATTCCCTTTTCTGCAAATATTTGAACCCACTGCACTGCTCGGGAAATTCATGACGATGGATTATCCAATTGTTCAATGTCAAATGCTGATCCAGCTTTTCCATACAATCCGCTAAAATCTTTGCCAGGGACAATTCAAGAACGAGACGAAGATCAGTCTAGCGGAACCTAAAGCAATTCTCTTCTGCAAATGGAGGTCAACACTGTTAACAGTTAAAGATCTTGATCGTGACAATCTCAGATCAAGAGGTCATTTGAAGGGTACCAGAGGTCATCGCTGCCTCTGTGTCTTTCAGCAAGACCTTCAAATAAGAATGAGAGCAGTACCATGGTATTATCACCGAGATTGATTGGTTTCATTTCTAAATAATGCATGAAGAAATCTATCATTATCATTGATTTTGCATTACAGTAATGAGAACTGGGGATAACGTGTGTCTCTAAATTGTAAATTGACTAAAATATGCTCCAAACATGAGGTTCACCCCATAATCCTTATGTGCGATCTTTCAACAAACACCTGCAATTTGAGACTCCATCGCTATCAGTGGCATTTCATTTCTTCTCAGTGACAGTATTCAGTGTCTCTGCGGGGACATGCAGTCTCATCACGCCCCTCGAGCCTCTCTAATATCTTTTTATTGTGATGCGTTGAGAGAAGACTCACATCTGTGAACATCTAGATGCCAGATCTGATAAAAGCTTACAGAATTATGTAAAAGGAACATCATCCCGGCCAGGGATTAAGACAAACCCTCACGTGCCAAACCACAGAGTCCCCCATTCCTGATCTGACTACATTCACATTAGTGATTTAGGAGCAAATTCATGTCTGAATACCAGTTTTTTTTTTTTTGACCAATTTTGTTGGTGGTGTAAAATCAGACGGATAGAAAATGATGTTAAACGTGAATTTTGTGTCACGTTGTTGTTCTGACACACAAAAAAGGACATACTGTGATATTTCCGTAATGATGCAGATAAGTGATGGATTATTCTTAAACTGCCGCGTCTTGGCTTGAGCTTCAATCACGGTTTTATCCTGCTTATATGCACAACTATTACCATGTTTAAAAAAAGTATCTCCCTCTTTTTCCTCTCGAAGGCGATTGGTCGATACAGAGGATGAGCTCAGTGACATCCAATCAGATTCGGTGCCGTCAGAAGTCCGCGATTGGCTGGCCTCCACCTTCACGCGGCAGATGGGGCTGATGCTCAGAAGAACGGAGGAGAAGCCGCGCTTCCGCAGCATCGTTCACGCAGTGCAGGCTGGGATATTCGTGGAGAGGTGGGGTCATGAACTTCTTTACAAAGCGTAAAACCCCGAGAACTAAAAAGATTTTAAAACAGTCATATGCCTATGTTCTGGCATAAAATTTCTCTATATAAGGCACTCTTAGCTTAGCTTTCATTGTGGCACTCATTTTTTTTTCGTTCTTGTATGATAAATTGTTTATTTTTGTTTTTAGTTCATGACATGCTTTAATGAATTAACTAATGTTAAAAATCCAGTGTACACTATGAAATTTAGCGGCATCTAAAGGTGAGGCTGCAAATTGCAACCAACGGCTCGATATAAATACTGTAGCTCATTCTAAGATAAGAAAAACATAACGCTTCATTATGTCAGGTCCTTATACACCTCTGAAAACATAGTTATGTATATGATATTGCATTTCTGTCAATGGATCCTCCAAAAAAATTACATATTGGACCTTTAACAAATTGAACCTTATTTATAGCTATCCCAACCTCTTAACGCTTCATCTTGACTGTAAATGTATTCATGGTTCAAACTCTTATTTTTCAAAAATCAAACAAGATCAAAGTACTGAAAAAACACATCCAGTTTCAGTGATTCGCATGTAATGCAATGCCTAAACACAAGCAGGAACCTTCCAGCGCCCATGAATCAATGATTCTCTCCAAGACGTTGTTTATTTTATGCCAGGCAGATTGAAACTCTTGCATTGAGCGAGGAGTGAGTCACGCTGTGCACACTCTGCATACTTCATCCTCCTCGCAGCTTCTCTTAACAACTACAATCCTTTCAGCAAACTTCTTTCTCTCTCATCTGTTAGCGTCATTCATTTAACACTACACAAATACATTTTGCGCTTAGTCAAAGAATTTATTTAAAGTGCTGATCGTCCTTTGCATGTGATGTTTTGGGGTTTGAAGGTGAACATTGACTATTGCATCTCGTTCCAGGATGTACCGGAGAACCTCGAACATGGTGGGACTCTGTTACCCTCCCCCTGTTATAGCAGTGCTTAAGGTGAAACTCCCTTCTGGTCTTATAAACCGTTTTTTACCTTAAACATCTAAAAGATAAGTATAAATTGTTTCATTTGTACTTTACAGAACGTTGATAGGTGGTCGTTTGACGTGTTCGCTCTGAATGAGGCGAGCGGCGACCACTCGCTCAAATTCATCTTCTACGAGCTCCTCACCAGATATGATCTCATCACCCGCTTCAAGGTGGAGGAAACTCTTTAAGATTAAAGTTTTAGCTCTGTTCTGGTCTGTTTCAGAAGTTTTAACGCTGTGTCTGTGGCAGATTCCCGTCTCAGCGCTGGTGTCGTTCGTCGAGGCTCTGGAAGTTGGATACAACAAACATAAAAACCCCTATCACAACCTGATACACGCAGCCGACGTCACACAGACCGTACACTACCTGCTGCTCAAGACCGGGATGGTGGTGAGCTGAAACACACTTAACACGTGTTTATTCTCAATGGGCTTAGACCAGTGTAAGCCGGTTTGCTGGTTTAATCAAGTCTCCCAGTTGCCAATTTCTATTACAAAATAACTCAAGACGACCTCGAATCAGGATTGACAGACGCTTTCTGTTGCTGTGTAAATGTAGCCTGTATGTCTTGACTGTTTTCATACATAGACACTACTGTCCATAAGTTTAGGGTCATGAACCCTTTGATCTGATGGGGCTGGATCAAAAGCATTTTTGCAAATTCTGGCAAGAGCTACTTTGAAGATACGTCAGATTTTTTTATTTTGAAACAAAATAATACAGCGCGAGTGAACTTTGACCTGTCATTTTTATTTTGTATAGTCACCCTTTTATAGTCCAGCTTGATTATTATGATCTAGTGGTCTAGTTTTGTCATGTCGCCCTGCACGTTCTCACTGTCGACACAGTGTTCATCATCTTGATATCGTTACCGTGACAACACGCAGAAACCTCAGAGTCACTGCATTCAGAGCCACACCATAATCATTTACTCAAGTGACATATACGTGCTTGTGAGCATACAAAACACGTACACGCAAGCCTAAATATGTTCCTGTAGCTCACTTTGCGTTAGTGACACAAAGGTCACGGGTTCACTCCCAGGGAACACACATATTGATAAAAATGTATTTAATGCACTGTAAATCGCTAAAACGCTTTAGATTAAAGCATCTTTCAAATGTGTAAATATAAATATTAAACAAGCAACAGGATTGTCATGAGTCAATGAGCGTAGGAGATTTAAAGGGGAGATTTCTCAAATGGTTTATTGATATGTGGATCTTATCCAAATCACTTTGGCTTTCACCGGACTAATCATTACAAGCACACACACTTCTCTCATCAGAATGCGGGTACACTTTAGCGATGGCTCTGCACGCACGACTCGAGACAAATGTGGTGAGAGTGTCATTTTCCAGAAGCAAATTGCCATGAATTTGCTTGCACAGTTTCTTTATTAGATGATTAAATATTAAGATGAAAGTCCTGCGGCAATGAATGTAGCGACGGGCATGTAGGATTGAGGTTTCCCTCGTATAAACTGAAGACTGACTTTTCTTGTCTCATCTCTTCTCATCTTTCATTTTCTCCTCTCATCCAGTCTAGTATTTTCTCATCTCACATTTCATTCAGCCCATTTTTCTCTTTATCTTGAGACTTATTGATCACCTTAAAGTCCCAGTGAAATAAAAAATTATAATGCCTATTTTTTCATGAAATATTGCAGCGTTTATTGTAAATAGTTTATCAATGTGGGTCATTCTTTTTTTTTTATTCGTGTGCCCTCAAAATCTTCAGTTAAAATCTGAAAATGCACTTTCGACCTGTAATGACTATTCATCTTAAATGACGTATGTTAGACGGCTTGGGCGGAGCATCTGTTAACTCCTCCCCTTCAACTGTCAGTCTGCTGCCAGTTCCATTTCAAAATGCAACGGCTGTTTTTATACATCCAATCAAATCGCAGCAAAAGAGGATTTTCTTCAAAATTCCATTTCACTCGGAAATGCGTCAAAATACGGAAGTAAAAACGATCCCAACTTGCGGTTCACAGGGACTTTAAGTTTCCACTTTTGTTTTATTGAGGTATCAGATTAATATGAGATTTTGCTATTAAACATGCAGACATAATTGTGAATATGCATCCGAGCATACAGTAGTGGCTAAATATATTTTCGAACATGTATTAAAAATGGTTTGTATGCTTGTTGTGTGGTCGTACTAGTGGTTGTACTAAACTAGACATCATACACTTGCAGACTTTTTGAAAGTTTCAGATAGAAACACATTAACTGATAAAATCTGCAGACTGGCACAAACTTTCTGCAACAAGTCCAGACTGAAAATCTGGGCATAAGTCTTGTAGTGTATTTTAGCCTTAAATCTCACCAAAACACTAACACATGTTCTCTACTGACAGGAACATTTAGTCAATCATATTACAATGTCATAAAAAACACTAACATCAGATGGAATAACAGAAAGTGCATTATTTTATATGTGTCATGTCTTTCCCATATACAATATCCCATCTGTTGGTTTCTCAAAAAATCTGGACAATAAATGCCATTGGTCTTGGTTGAGCTTGTGTGTTAAAGAAGTTAAAGTATTTTAAATGTGTGTTAAATGTATGCATTTTGTGTCAAAGCAACAAGAAATGTGTTAATTGTATTGCCTACACAGCCAGATGTTGTGATAACTGTGTTAAGAGTTGTTAAAAATTGTTAAAAGTATTGGAAAAATTGTCGTAGAAATTGTAAAAAACTGAAATGAGAATCTGTTTGCGTAATTGTTTTGTATGGGTTTTCTCAAGCACTGGCTGACTGAGTTGGAGATTTTGGCGATGCTCTTTGCTGCTGCTGTTCATGACTACGAACACACAGGAACCACAAACAACTTTCACATTCAGACCAGGTAAACGCCGCAGGGCGACGCGCAGCTCATTCATCAGCCACCTACACACACAAATGCACACAAACGCACAACCTGCGGTCACCAAATCCCAGTGTGAGCAGACAAAATGAAACTAGCATGAAAGAGAGAGAAAGATGACCTGCTTTAACCAAAACCCGACTGGAGACCAACATGATCAATTGGGAATGACATGAAAAATGTGTTTGTTTAGGACCAAAGCATTTTGGGCGTATTTATATGCTGTCACGAATATTAAATACATAACCATGACCTTAAATTACAATTGAATGTTTTTGCTATTTAAAGTTCTTTCACGTTGAAGTTCAAGACTTTTTCACCGTGAACTAAGAAATGTAGTTATGGTCACGCACTCCCACTGGAGTTTCCCATTATGGGCATTTCGGTAAAAGTCTTCAACAAAGTTCAAGTGTTGCATGTTACACTGCACGACAGTTTATTGTCACAGAAAAATGACATTTTTCTTAGATCAGACTCTATGAAAGCAAGGTAATTGTTGTAACGTCACGTTTATTCCTGAAGGTCTGACACGGCAATCCTGTACAACGACCGCTCGGTTCTGGAGAGTCACCACGTGAGCGCGGCGTATCGACTTCTGCAGGACGACGATGAAATGAACATTCTGTGCAACCTCTCCAAAGATGACTGGAGGTACAGCAGCATCTCTCCTCCATCACTCAAAAAAAAACACTTTTTTTATTTCAGAAATACTTAATGTGTCACTTTTGACATAATGACACAATTTTACGGCAATGCACATACTGTATATGCACTAGGGATGCACCAGTTAAGCAACAATATGATATTGGAAGTGTTAAATCTCTTAGTCGTGCTACCCTCCCTTTACGTATATTTCAGCAAAACAGCCCTTTTTGGTTTTAGAAAACAGCTTGGGCGGCATACATTTCTGGTGTTTTCTAAACGCTCATGGCTCACGTGAATGTGTGGAATGATCAAGCCATGTGCCCTTAATACGAGTCAGGGTTTTTCCTGGCTCAAAATGAGGCGGAGGTGGTGCCATTGTTGAATGAACTCCCAACATTAAAGTGCTGAGAGACATTTGTGACTGTTCACGCTGTGCTGTTCTCAACACAAGCCAGAGAAAGTCTGAGAAAAGTTTGCTGCAGATTTTACTTCACAAAACCTTTTATAATAGTAAGAAAACTATTATAGCGATACTTTGAAGCGGAAAACCGCGGTGTCCTCTGAGAATAACTGCTGTGTGTGTGTTTAGAGAGCTCAGGGCGCTGGTGGTGGAGATGGTTCTTGCTACAGACATGTCCTGCCACTTTCAGCAAGTCAAAGCCATGAAGAATTTCCTCCAACAGCCCGAGGGGTGAGAAACCTTTATATCTCCAAACACATACCAAACATCATCCACCGTTGTCTGTCATTGTTTGCTTGTTCAAAAGAACATTTTAGGGCTTTTTCAAGAAGACTTCATGGAGTTTTCAGTTGTGTTAAGCACGTCTTAGACGTTTCTCCTATACATATCTTGGGAGAAACTCGAGATGGAACAGAAACGAGACTCTAGTTGACACACAGTATTGGAATAGAGGTAAAAAACTAATTCTGTCATCATTTATTCCCCTTCACGTCATTCTAAACCTTTATATGATTTTTCTTCTGTGGAACACAAAAGAAGATATTTTGAGAAATGTTGCAGGGGTTTTGTGTTCATCCAGTGGCAGTCAATGTTGTTTGGTTACCAATGTTCTTCAGAATGCCTTCTTTTGCGTTCTACAGATGAAAGAAAATCATACAGATTTGGAATGACATGAGGGCGAGTAAATGGTGAAAGAACTAAACTTTGGTGCATGCCAAATGTAATGAGAAATGTTTGGGTCTGTGATAAAAGCTTTAAATGGAATTGCAGGATTTAGTGTGTGTGATAGTATTGAGATCTCTTTTATAATTGTAGAGGAGTCACGTGAGAGACTCGGCATGTGCAAACATCTATGTTTGATCTCCATTTAATCCCAGTGTTGTCTAGAGAAACATTTCTGATATTAAAGAGATCTCATTGGTGATTTCTCTCATGTGTCTCCCCTATAAAAACATGATCAGTCTTTCACACTGTTTGGAGACATTGTTTCATTCCATTAACACATTTCTTGTTTGATGAAAACAAAAGTCATGATTCATTTCGCTCCAGCAAACAGTTTTCTCAAACAGGCAAAGATCTATTCAGCCGTCATATTGAACACTCAGATTGTTTGTTTGTGTGTGCGTGTTTGTGAAACAGAATTGACAAACCCAAGGCTCTGTCTCTGCTGTTACACACGGCTGACATCAGTCATCCCGCCAAAAACTGGGACCTACATCATCGCTGGACGACAACACTGCTGGAGGAGTTTTTCCGACAGGTTTGTTCTGACATTTGTTTGTTCCCTAGGCTGGTTTGGCAGGTGTGTGTCGGGCAGGAAAAAAGACATTTAGTCTTGTACAATTCTTTTCATCTTTTCTCACTTGTCTTCCTGTTCTGTTGTGATTGCCGATCAGACATCTTTATACTGAACGCACGGCACGCTACTGTTCATAAGTTTGGGGTCACCCTGAGAGTGATCTATTTTTAAAACTTTCAAAAATAAAATTGTACTTTTCTTTTAATATGTTGGCACAATTACGTTTTTGTCTGCCAAAATCATTTCGAACATTTAAGCATATACTATGAAAGTCTTTTTTTATAAGTTTGATTTATTACCTTTGGGCTTTTGTTTTTTGCTGCATTTTTTGTTGGAATAAAACCCATATCCCCTGATACGCTTTTTTACCTCAATATTTTGCAATAAATATTTTAACAATGTTTACTTTACAAATGAAAAGTTTATTTGCAAAAGCAGATAACTTGTTTTAAAAATGTTCAAAAATCATGTTTTTATTGTTTTAATGTGTTCGATGGCTGTATTTTTTTTTGCATTATTATTACTAAATCAAAACAACCCGACTGCAGTTTGATTGATATTACTTAGAATGCCCAATAAAAACGTGATTTTTAAAAAATATATTAAATATTTTTTTCATATATTTTTTTTGCCATGTTTTATTAGTGTTTTTGAGATACAAGCTTTCAAATTAAACATAGTGTCTGAAAAAGAAGGAATAATGTCTGATGAAAGACTTTTAAGATTATTAGAAAGGTTTCATTTAAGTGACCCTAAACTTTTAAACTGTAGTTCAAAAAGCCTTCGAAAATAACTTGCAAATCAAATCCAAGTGCTAGAATGAAAGTTTTTCATTACAACCATTTACTAGTATCTATAGTCAAACTAGGTAGTCCTCCAGGGTAGGGCTGCACAGTCAGGGCATAGAAAAAGTGACATGACATTTTTAATTCATTTTTTATTTAACACTTTGTGTGAAGTATTACACCGTTAAGTATTAGACATTTACAGTATGTGAAATTAAATTAGAACTGTAATCCTGCCATCACTCCACCCAATTATAAAATTAAAATTGAAGACGCTGTCAAAACATTGCTGCTATAAAAGCCTGTTGTGCACTTTTGATTGTATAAGTCGAGAAAAATCACAACCTCCAATTTCAAGCTAAATCGTGGCAATATTCAGTTCTATTAAAATGCATTTCTGTAGTGATTTTTATAAGTTTGCGTTATTGCAAAGCAGCTTTACAGAAAATTTGTTTAGTTTATATTCTGTACATACACTTTTTGTTAATATAAATTGGATTGTTGCGTCTGTACTAGTTGTGTCCACATTTTTTTAAATGACAGAAAATGTTTTAATTTTTATGTTAGTGTAGTTTTGAACAAGATCAATGAACCAAATCTCCAGTCTTTTTCATGCATTCTGTTCATACAAAATAGAATTATATTTCATGCCCACATATCCTGCCTCGCAAATGATTTACACGTTTAATTAAGCACCCCATCAGGATTTCCTGTGTGGATAAATCATTTACAGCAGTAAACAGTTATAATGTCACATTTTGTAAATGCATTAGAAACATCATTTATTTCTAAAATCACAATATTGTGCATTGTAGTTTTTTAGGCAACGTTACCGTGCAACCTGACCGCATGTGTCTGTTGCGGTGTAAAGAGCACAATGGAAGCAAAGTGTTTTCACTAAAGCTACAGAAAGAACGTCAGAAATCACAATTCTCTTGTATAGAGAGAGTCCACATACATGTGCCGTGATTGACTGACAGGTTTAGAGAACAGAAAGGTTTGTGTGTGTATTGTTCTAGCAGCTCCATGAGGAAAATCGATCTTGACAGCAGAAGCCATCAAAACAAAGAAGCTTGACAGTTTCTGTTAGCCAGCCTTCATGAAATGTTTACGAATACCTCATATACAAAAACAATCTTTCTGAACTAGAAGCAGTGACGCATCTGCCCATCAGCACTGTCTGAAACCCTCAGACATCACTTCTGTTCTTATAAACTCAGTCCAGAACAGTCACGAAACGTGTGGGAGAACCCAATTGCAGGCAGCAGATACGGGGTTAACAAAAAGGATATTTATTTAAACCAAAAAACACAACACAAAAACCCACGAGGGGGTGTAAACAAGACAAAGTAATAATAAGGGCAAACAGGGACTTAAACTTACTAACACTAAACTAGACAACACTCGACATAGACTAAACTAAACACTTACTATGACAAGGGAGATGGCAACATCAGGCACAGGCAAAACGGAGAGCAGGAAGGCACACGACAGGACCGGTAAACACACGGCATGGAAGACAGCAAGACTTAGACACAGGGTACACGGCAAACACAATCAATGACCGACACAGGACAACGAAACATGAGGGCATTAAATAGGCAAGACAAATGAGGGATAATTACACAGGGCAGGTGAGGAACATTAGACACGAGAGGGAAGCAATACATGAAACGAGAGGGGCGGGGCCAATGAGGAGACACGAGAAAACACATGAGATGTCAAACCTACACAACTCATGGCTTTCTCACATAAAACCTAAGGACTCTGTCCCGATCCTGCCACTTGACTAGAAATTCATAAACAAGAAGGTAGGACCGTGACAAGAACTTTCTGAACTTCAGTCAGAGAAAATGAACTCAACACATCACGCTGACGTTGTGTGTTTGACTGGATTAAGCTCGCTTGGACTTTTGCTGTATCAAATTTGCTGAGACATTAAATTTAAGCTTTAACATTTACATTATGAAGCTGGAATACTTTTCATTTTCAGAGCTGTGCCAGTAAACTTAATACACTGCAAAATACAGTTTATATTATTTTTGTCTTGTTTTCCAGTACAAATATCTAAACATTATTAAATTAAGATGCATTTAGTTGAGAAGCAAAATGACCATAAAGGGTAAATGTATCAAAATAATACAATAAATTACTGTGTGTGTAGTTGCATAAGACAAGAAAAATATTTGCCTGATCTAATTTAATTTAAAGGGAAGACAAGATTGTTCTTCTTACCCTGTTGGCAGATATTTTGTTTTGTTTGAAGCAAAAATGCTCAATTTTGTTTTCCAGACAACATGACTTAGCATTTAATGTAAGCGAATGTATCTTAATTTAAGAATGTTTAGTTACTCTATTTGTACTAGAAAACAAGACAAGAGTAAGACATTTACAGTACAAAAAATATATATATTACATTAATATATATTTACAATGCAAAAAAATAATTTATTTTTGTCTTGTTTTCATATCATATAAAAAATATTTGATCAAGATACATTGACTAATTGAAAAAATATTTTTAGTCTTGTTTTCTAAAAAAACATGATCAAAATTAAGTGAGTTTATGCTAAAAAAATCTCCCAAAAAGGGTAAATAAAATACACTTAATTCAATTTTTAGCAAACTTAATTCAAGTTTAGTTTGCTTACGCTATCAATAGATAGGTTTGCTTGTTTTGAACTTTGAGCATAACATTTAGGAAAAACATTGTATTTCATTTTTTTATCAAGTAAATGTATCTTTAGGAATTTTTAGACACTTATACTGAAAACAAGACATAAATACCAAGAAATAAATTCATTTTTGGCAGTATAAAATGACCATATATTTTCCTCTGATTTAATAGTATGTGCTGGTGTTTTTAGGGCGATAAGGAAGCAGAACTTGGACTGCCTTTCTCACCTCTGTGTGACCGCAAATCCACAATGGTGGCCCAGTCTCAGATCGGTGAGTGACGTACAAACACACACTTCATGAAAGTATGCAGACACAAAAAAAAAACGATTTTGCAATACCTATAAGCATTTGCGATCGAGCACGTTCGTACAGAAAGCTTTCCGTGTTAAAGCTTCTTTTTGAAGATCGTCTATTAATTCAAAAGTAAAACTATTAATATGTACTTTTTCCTGCAGGGTTCATTGACTTCATTGTTATTCCCACGTTTACGGTTCTAACGGACATGACGGAGAAGATCGTCACTCCGCTCATCGACGAGGCAACGGGTTCAGGCCTCGCTGGATTCCGCAGGTCAGCATCCGGATGTTGTATCCTCGAGCGCATCATTATTCATACACAGAAAAACAATGCCTATTCCTGTCAGTCTGCCTTTATTAAACAGCTTATTTGTGTTATTGCTCTAATGAATGAAGAATGAGACTGTTCAATCCACACAACAGATCAATTCACATTCTTCCCTCAATGCTCAGACTCCTACTGCTAACACAATTATAATACCCGTGGCAAAGCACACATTTTCATCAAAACCCAATTTACTGATGCTGTTGTGTTATTATGGGAAACCAATTCAAATCCAGTTCCATCAGGCTTTTCGTTTCAAGGAGAAAAATGGGTGCTATGAAGACGTAGGTTTACACCGCTCTTGTTTCTGAAACTGGAAAACTGACCGGCAGTGCACACTTGATCCAGAGTGAATCCACTTTCATTTTTCAGTTATATAAATAGAGGTGGAATTTGAAGATGCTTGAATTATTTATTGTTTTAGCCACCAACATCATCCCTCATGAATAAATATTTTAGTATACCTTGATACACACTATAGTAAACTATTGTACATTGTAGTATACTGTAGTATGTTATAAATATAACTACACTTTGTTCATTTATACTGTAGTATTTTGCAGTGTTAACTATGCTCATTTGATAAAACTTAAAGCCACAATATGGAATATTTGGACTGCTAGATGGCGCACTTTCGAAACAACAACAAAAAGCGAAGCTAAATGATGTTATGTAGGAGAGTGGAATTATGGGACATGTCGTTTTCACCATCCAGAGGCGTATGGAGATCGCCCATCATGTTCACGGACGAGGTAATGAATGAATTTTAAATGCTGTCAACCCACAGCATTTACAAGTAACGTTATTGGCTACATATTTTTGTGCGACATTGTCACACTTCGGGAGGACGGACGATGCCACACACACAGAGTTAGGTGAACTGATGATTTAATAGAAGGGTGAACAGATGAACAAACGATAGGTGATAATCCAACAGTCAACATCCAAGGGTAAACAAACATCCAAAGGTAATCCACAGGTAGGTGATTCACAAATAATATCCACTGGTAACATCCACAGGTACAAAAAGGTCAGAACTATAAGCAAGCATGAAACATCTAACGATACGACAACTAGACTTGACAATGAACAAAGACAAATGGAAAACATATATAGGGTCCAGGTGATGAGTGTCAGGTGCCGGTGAAATCAAGGTGATGAATGGGTGCAAAGGATTATGGGGGGTGTAGTCCATGGGTTGTTTCAGCACCTCCCCCTCCCACAGGCGTGTCATCGCGCCTTAACGAACCAACAGGGGAGGGGGGGTGGGGGCTCAGGTGGTGGACGAGGGTTAGCCAAAGGGAAGGTGGTAGGTAGGCCTGTAGCGACACGTCGAATTACGTCGACGTCATATTTTTGCGTTGACGCTTCGCCACAGCTCGCCACACACACGTGGGAGACCAAAACATTGCAGAATGGAGGACGAAACAGCAACCTCCTCACATAATTCCGAACAAAGCCCCAATAAAAGAAAAAATCCTAAAAAAACAGCTCGCCCTAAATCTTCGAAGGTATGGGAATACTTCAAATTTAGTCCCAAACGTAAAGGTGTCGTTATTTGTGCTCTTTGCCAAATGGAGTTGGCATACCACACCAGCACAACGGCAATGTTGGAGCATCTGAAACGGAGGCACCCCATTGTCACTCGTGAAGGAGACAATAACAAGTAAGTACTAACGTTGGCTAAATTAATGAACGTTAGCTACTAACCTAGCACGAACAAACTGCACAGAGAGCTAAGATGCGTTAGTTACTTGGTTAGCCTAGCACCACCAAAGTGCACAGCTGCTAGATAGCCACGTTAGCATTCAAATAAACTAATCATAGCATAGCACTGCAGTGAGATTAAGAGTAGATTGATTTTTGATCATTATTAGATTGATAGATTGATTTGATCATTATTGATCAATTAGTAGATTGATTTTTGATATTGATATAGATTTTTTTGGTATTTATTTGAGATACGTTATGGTTTTTATTAATCGAGCAGCAGAAAAATAATCGTTAGATTAATCGCCCAACTAGTCGTTAGATTAGTCGACTAATCGATAAAACAATCGCCAGATTAATCGTTTAATAAATAATTATAGGGATAATCGTTTACCCCCAGCCCTAGTGGTAGGGCTAAGTCCATAGGGCTGTGGAGGTGACTGTTGAGGGAGGAGGCAGGGAAGAGTCCAGTACAGGATGACCCAGAGACCAACCAGGAGGAGGCCCCAGGGCGGAGTCGAGGGAGGGAGGAGCCATGGTGGAGGGCAGAGAGCTGTCACCCTGGGGACGAGCGACGGAGACGATGAGGGAGGAGTCCAGGGTGGAGCCACGCAGACGGAGAGCCAGGGTGACACCGAGGTTCCGGAGGGATGAGGCGATGCCGATGGCTCAGGTGACCCAGGCGAAGGCGGGGATCCGGAAGACCGCGGCGAAGCCAGAGTGACCAAGGATGAAGGTGGAGCTGGAGGGAAGGAGGAGCCTGACTGAGCCGAAGGGGTGGAGAGACGAGGCGTAGCCAGAGGATAGTAGCCCCGAGGCGAAGGATCCCTCAAAACTTGCGACATCTGTGGCATTTTGCTGTGTGATAAAACTGCCCATTTTAGAGTGGCCTTTTATTGTGGCCAGCCTAAGGCACACCTGTGCAATAATCATGCTGTCTAATCACCATCTTGATATGCCACACCTGTGATGTGGATGGATTATCTCTGCAAAGGAGAAGTGCTCACTAACACAGATTTAGACAGATTTATGAACAATATTTGAGAGAAATAGGCCTTTTGTGTACATAGAAGTGTTAGAGTTCAGCTCATGAAAAATGGGGGCAAAAAAAAGTGTTGCGTTTATAATTTTGTTCAGTGTAGTTATACTATACTACAGCAACTAATATTTAGTTACACTGTACTACAGCAGCTACTATTTAGTTACACTGTACTACAGCAGCTAATATGTAGTTACACTGTACTACAGCAGCTAATATTTAGTTACACTGTACTACAGCAGCTAATATGTAGTTACACTACACTACAGCAGCTAATATGTAGTTACACTGTACTACAGCAGCTAATATGTAGTTACACTGTACTACAGCAGCTAATATGTAGTTACACTACACTACAGCAGCTAATATATAGTTACACTACAGAAACCAATATATAGTTACACTACACTACAGCAACTAATATGTAGTTACACTACACTACAGCAGCTAATATATAGTTACACTACAGAAACCAATATATAGTTACACTACACTACAGCAACTAATATGTAGTTACACTACACTACAGCAGCTAATATATAGTTACACTACAGAAACCAATATATAGTTACACTACACTACAGCAACTAATATGTAGTTACACTACACTACAGCAGCTAATATATAGTTACACTACAGAAACCAATATATAGTTACACTACACTACAGCAACTAATATGTAGTTACACTACACTACAGCAGCTAATATATAGTTACACTACAGAAACCAATATATAGTTACACTACACTACAGCAACTAATATGTAGTTACACTACACTACAGCAGCTAATATATAGTTACACTACAGAAACCAATATATAGTTACACTACACTACAGCAACTAATATGTAGTTACACTACACTACAGCAGCTAATATATAGTTACACTACAGAAACCAATATATAGTTACACTACACTACAGCAGCTAATATAAGCGATCAACGGCCAGCTGTAGAGCGACAGAACTGGGAAAAAGTATTGAATTAAATTTAAAGGCTGATTTAATTAACCACCCACGGAGGAAAGCTGGATACAGAGCAAACCAGAGACCTAGTTACATGAGTGAGACAAATGCACAAAGTGTGTGAAGAACATTGAAAGCTTTAAAATGAATTGGAGGAGAGGCCGTGTTCTGAACATGACAAGATATTGTCATGAGTCATAAATCATCCTTTCAGCCGTTACAGGATGGTAAAACAAAAACATAAGAATAAAACAAAGAATTTGTCAGGAAAGTTCAAGGAAAAAACCCAGTTGCAGGCAGCGTTGCATGAAAAACTAAACTTTAATAAAATACAAACAAAAACCCACAATGGGGAGAAAACGAGAACATAACTAATATAAAAACTAGAAACAAAAACTTCCCACAAGGGAGCAAAACAAGATAACAGAATACTTAAACTGACTATTCAAACAACAAAGACAAGACTAAGCAATACACACGGCATCGAGACATGAGGCAAGGAAATCCAACTTGACAAGGTAATCCAACATGGCAAGGTGAAACTCACAAGCGTTGCAAAATACAAAGTTCCAAAGCACAGGTTACAAGGCACAGATTACAAGCACGGAGCAAACAAAGCAAAACTAATCAGCACAGGACAGCAAACAAGGGAATTAAATAAGGGAACCAACAAGGGAAGATAACAATGGGCAGGTGTGGGTAATGAGACACAGGCGGGACGCTAAACAAGGAAACGAGGGGGACTGGAGAGACCGGAGAGAGCGCATGGAATGCAAAAACAAACAATTCCATGTCCCTCTCCACACTAAACACGTGGGACTGTCATGACCCTGCCACAAGACTAGAAAATCATGACAAGAAGAGGCAGGATCATGACAGAACCCCCCCTTAAGGAATGCCCCTTGGTGTTCCCCAAGGGAGCAGACTAACGTGACAAGACAGACTGGGTAACAGACAAAATCCAACAAAACATGGTAAACAGAAACATGGGCAAACAGGAAATGATAATAAATGGGTTGGGGTGGGACAATAAAAATAACAAACAAGGGAGAGGGGGAACAACCAAAGAGTCCATGGGGGGGAGTTCAAAGGGATTGGGGCTGGGTGGGACAGTTTTTGATCGGGGAGGTGCAGGGGAAGGGCGAGAGCGTGGAGTCCGGGAGGTTTTGGTGGGGAAAGTGGGTTTGGGTGGGGCATGCCCAGTCGAGGGCATGGGGAAAGTTCCAGGGGGAGTTGTAAGCAGGGATGAGGGCAAAACAGGAGGCCAGAGCTGAGACAGGGGAGGCCCAGGGAGCACAGGGGGAACAAACGAGGGTCTAGGGGTAATGGGGACAGGTACAGCTGGCTGGAAGGCCAGCTGGACCGGACTGGACACCGGCGGCTGGACTGGACTAGAAGCCTGCCGTGGTGTCAGCGACCCCCTCCTCCACTTCTTCTTCCTTGAGCGGGACGCTGGCATAGCGCTCCCACCTGTCTCCCCAGTGGTGGTGGTAGGAGGCACGGCAGGCTCTGGGAAAGCAGGTGTGAGGTCGACGGATTCCCAGGAGGACGTGGATTCGACAGACTCCGCAGACGCCCTCCTGGAGCGCTTCCCCCGCAGGCTGATGGCCGGCCCTGATGGGTCGGTCAGAGAGATACCAGCTAGGACACGGCCCTCGGGAACGGAGGGCAGGCAGGAGCATGAAAGGGTCAAAGGGACCCTGGAGTCCTCCCTCCTCGACTGGCTGAGTTCATCCACCAGCCCCTGGAAAGACCCACGGATCCACCTCTCCCGCTTCGCTAGAGGAGGAGGGTCCTTGAGGCCCGCGATGAAGTACGCATTCATTAGGACCTCTGGAATAAAACCCCTCCTAGCAACAGCGGCCTGGGGTTGATTCCTCAAGGGGCCGATCACCCTGGGGGGGAAATGGACCCTCGCCAGACCTGACCATTCTGGAAGTTGACTGCCACCAATTCTGGTGGTCAGCCAGCTCTCGCCCGGCTGTTGATGAGGTGCTGTCCATTCTGCTGTCTGCTGGGTTCGGTTATGGCCGATTCGTTATGTCAGGAAAGTTCAAGGAAAGAACCCAGTTGCAGGCAGCATTGCATGAAAAACTAAACTTTAATCAAATACAAACAAAAACCCACAATGGGGAGAAAACTAGAACATAACTAATATAAAAACCAGAAACAAAAACTTCCCACAAGGGGGAAAAACAAGATAACAGAATACTTAAACTGACTATTCAAACGACAAAGACAAGACTAAGCAATACACACGGCATCGAGACATGAGGAAAGGAAATCCAACTTAAAAAGGTAATCCAACATGGCAAGGTGAAACTCACAAGGGTACGGCGTTGCAAAATACAAAGTTCCAAAGCACAGGTTACAAGGCACATATTACAAGCACGGAGCAAACAAAGCAAAACGAATCAGCACAGGACAACAAACACAAGGGTATTAAATAAGGGAACTAACAAGGGAAGATAACAATGGGCAGGTGTGAGTAATGAGACACAGGCAGGACGCTAAACGAGGAAACGTGGGGAGCGGGGTCAATGACGAGACCGGAGAGAGCGCATGGAATGCAAAAGCAAACAATTCCATGTCCTTCTACACACTAAACACGTGGGACTGTCATGACCCTGCCACAAGACTAGAAAATCATGCCAAGAAGAGGCAGGATCATGACAGAAATACAGCAGAAACATAAATTCGAAGAGAAATGTTTGAGTTCTTCAATAACATTGATGTTTGATAACGTCAGACTTGACAAATCAATTTCTGAGAAGAAATATCTGAGATGGGAGACTTGAGCAAAAGTTTCCATTTATGATCCTTTCATCTCATTGAGGTTTAAGAAAAAAAGTTGAGATATTAAAGAGATCTCATCTGCTTGAACAGTACAACTGCAGGAGATGTGAAGCAGAGCAGCGTGAACAGTTCTGGTTCTGATGGCAGCGCGTCTCTTCTCACCGTGGACCTGACCAACTTTAAATCCATCTGGAATGACGAGGTTTCTCACAACAGAGAACGCTGGAAGACGAAAGCAGATAAAGGTGAGACTAGTTATTGCTCAAATATAAAAGAATCAGCAGTTGCATAGGAACTGGTCTTGTAAATGGATATAGAGTAGAAACCTGGTCTGTCCAGTCGACTCATTGTGAGCGAGTAAACAGTGAATAATGCATGTCCTGCTGTGTTTCTGATATCAGAGAGTGAGGAGAAGGCCAAACAAGAGACTGAAGAACAGCAGGGGACAACAGCGCAAAACAAAAACCAAGAGATCCCAGCAACAAAGCAAGACAGGGGGGCTGAGGATGACCCGGGGGGAGTGACCGGACCTTCAAAAGAAAGTGACCAATCAGTGGAAAAACAGAAATTACTGAATGGTACGTCTTATTATGAAGACTAGCAGCATCTTTTGAGATGGTATTAAACTAAAAGAAAAATGTTTTTGGTCAGCTCCAGTTGAACATTTATCAGTTACTGCCCCCTGGTGGCTAATCAAGGGAACGTACAGACGTACTGAGTAACTAGAGCAAAACCAATATATTTGATTAAATACATACAGTATATACTATTTTTTATAGTATATGAGCACATTTTGCAACAACAAAACTTGAAACAGTGTTGGCCATGGTCTTTATATCACATATTTGTCAAATGTTTCATGTCATCACACACAAGCAGTATTTGCATAGTCTGCATAGTCTATTTGAGGTTTTCTATGGTAGTTATATTCGTATTTTAAAATGCTTTTTATCATTTTAGTTGTCATGGTAATTTTATTTATAATTTTTTAGCAATTTTGTTATGCGCTTTTGTCTTTTTTTTTTTTTTTTTTTTAATTGCTATAGAACAGAAACAGAAATGTTTTAATAGGTTTATTTTGAAGTTAACTTTAACTCTGCAATGCAGTGCACATGCTGTGTACTAAAGAAAAGGAAAGTTAGTATGCTAAATATTGTGAATTACTGTCAGTAATAAAATAGTATATGAAGCACTGTGCAGTGATGTAAAATTTGAACATCGCTGTCACATGATCTCATTATGTTGCATGTTTTCTAAAATAATAAAATCCAATATTGTGTAAAATTATGTCATATGTAATGTTTGACTTACTAATGTATCAAAGTCAAACCGCAGTGCATTGTGGGATACTTTCTTCCTTTGCGGCTATGGGATACTGTATCCCACAATGCACTGCACTACACATGCATTATGCTCTGTCTGTTTTCTACTTATGTTGACATATGTAGATCATCATGTGTCGTCCATCATGTATACAGAAAATGCAAACTGTGCAAAATATACATGCAAGTCTAGTTGTGGTAGTATGACTGTGTGCTTTACCAAAGCATCTGTTCTACAACAGTTGGCTACACCTCACACCAGTGCACATATGATGATTGTTGTATGTCTGTAAACAGGAGAATCACCGGTGTATGAAGAGAAGAGAACACTCAATGGTAAACAGTCTCCTCTGCTACAGACACTCCCGTCTAGGATGAATGGCTTTGTTGTGTTGAATATCACTTCATTACACATTACGTAACAACGATCCCTGATATACTTGCTCGTGTTTTGTTTTTAAACAGAAACTGCCTGATGTGATTTCCAGTCTGGCTGTCCGATTCCGAGCTGTAATCCTCGTATCTAAAGGTGAACGCTGGATACTGAAGGTACACGGCGTCCTCTAGTGGACATAGCTAACGCTTGCATCACTTCATGTTCGGCCACTATCCCCTCGAAAGCCTGTGCTGACTCTTTAAGAAGATTCACGAAGCCCTGTTTGATTTGAAGATCAGGCAACATTTCCTTTCCAAACCTGTAGAGGGCAGCAAATGAATCCATTTAAGCAAGAGCTGATGGAAGAAACGCATGAAACTGTTGGAGATGAGTGCTGTCCAGGATTTTCATCTTCATTTATAATTCAACAAACAAATGCTTTAATGTGCTTCTGATCGAGCTTGTAATCCAATGTTTCGGCGCGTGTGTGAAGTTCATCTGTGGTTCACAACTAAATATCATTTGTGTGTGTACTAGACATGTGCCGGTGTTCAGTAATGAATTGTTTACACTCTAAAAAAATAATAAAGTGGCCTAGTAAATATCACAAAAATATACAGTTATATTAACTTAATAAAATCTTTTAAAAACTGATTTTTCCAGTGGGACATATTAAACAAATTCATTAAAAATCCAATAGTTAATTTTAGATATGATTTAAGTTTATTTAATGAATTTTTTTTAACAAATATTATTTTTAATATACATACATACATTAATTTTGGGGAAGTCTAAAAGAAATATTTAAATTACTCAAACTTTTTTTAACTTATGTTTACACAATTTAAACAGTATGGCCCGATTTCACAGACAAGGCTTAAGGCTAGTCCCAGACTAAAATGAATGTGTGACCTGTTTTAACTGAATATAACTTGCCCAGAAATATCTAAAAATATATCAGTGCCATTGTTTTGTCTGAAGATGCACACCAGTAATGTATTCTTCTAAGGTATTTTTATAAAAGTGACATAAATGTCTTAATTCAACTAAGGCATAATCCTGGTTTAAACTAAACCGTGTCTGTGAAACCGGGCCTATATTTCATAGCATGAATAAAATAGCATAATAAAAGCATCAACTCTGTTTATGAATTCGCAAATTAAGAAATTACCTATTTAGATATTTACAGTAAAACAGAGATCAAATAAATTACATTTTAATCTGGACTAAAGCAGTTGCTTTATACATTTTTATTTATGTATATTTGTTTTTAATATTACATTTTTAAACTTAATTTATTTAAATATGCAATAAAAGTCCCAGCAATTATATATCAAAGTATATAAAAGTTTGATACCATCAGATGTGCATACAGTTAGCCGGGGAAAAAATTAAGAGATCATTTCAAAATATTTTCAGTTTTTCTGAATTTATTATCTATAGGTATGCATTTAGGAAAACTGATCAATTTTGTTTTATGCTGTGAACTACTAACAATTTTCTCCCAAATTTCAAATAAAAATATTGTTTCTATTTGCGTTTATTTGCAGAACATGAAAACTGGAGAAACAGGTGAAAATAACAGAAAAGATGCTGTGTATTTTCAGTATTTTTCAAGTTCAGATTCACATTCAAGCAATACAACAGTAATATTTGTATTTAGGAAAAAAAAATTATTTGATCATCTGGATTTTTCTCACACTTTTCAAGTGTCTTGCTGTCAGTCTTTCTCATTGACACTGGACTGAAATGACCACAATACATCTAGAAATGCTGATGACATGAATTTAGAAGGATCTCTTAACTTTTCTGCGGCTGTACAGTATATCAGGCCTGTGTTAAATTGTAAATAACTCCGCAGTTGAACCAGTAATCGATATTCATCCAGATCTGCTTACAGGCTCGACAATAAAGTGATGTTTTGTTCAGCTATTTTAAATGCGCTTTACTAGACAAGCCCTCCAGAACGGCATTGTGCGTTTGCAAATCGAGTTTGTGTACATGAAACCCTGAATGTGTATGTATTATTACTGTAAACGAACGTTGGCGTTTAGATCAGAGCTTTTATACTTGAGAAAAGCCGAATGAAGTGGCAGTATTTCTAATCAAGCACGTCTATATTCTGACTCGACCTGAGATGCATCTCGGCTTACTTACAAATGCCTTTCTTGATGTAGTCTTTCTGAAACTGACCAACAGAAAAATGCTCTCGCAGTCATCATAGATGATGTAACGTGTGAATCATAACCATATCACTAGTTTAGTCTTATTTCATCAGGATCTTGTCTGTTACACTTACCAAACTTATCCTGTATCTGACAAAATATACATTAATACGTTTGTTATGGCATTCATAACCCGTCTGAGTTCTGTCTAGATTACTGTTTCATGTGATAACACGGTTTCATTGATCTGTTAAAGGAGAAAATGTTACAGATTAACCGTTACGCTCTTGATGAATGCATTCCTGTTCTGAGAGTATACTGTAAATGTTTTGCTTCTGAATTATTCTTTTTGTTACCGCCTGTAAAATTTGTCATGCATTAATTTAGCATCTCACAGGTTTTGGGTTGTGATTTGCTGATATTATTTACCAGCATTGTGTGTTTGTCCTCTTTTTTTAACCAACAAAATGAACAACTTCATGACATGGGCCACTTGATTTAGTTTTTCTTCTTCCTGTCGGTTCGTGTGGCGAGAGATTGTGACAGCATGGGCTACAGCGTGTGTGTGTGTGAGTGTGTATGAGCAGATCGTGATGTAAATGTTGACACTGTGATCTCCATGATTTCTGTTTTTAAGCAGACTAAGAGCGACACCAATAAACATGAACTTAAAGGGCTCAGAATAAGTGTGATGCTGTTCTTGGGAACTGATGTGTTTGATGAGAAACTTACGGAAGAAATGCCATCGAAGCACCATTTTTGGTTCCACAAAGAACCATTCAGTCAAAGGTTCTTTAAAGAACCGTCTCTTTCTTACCTTTTTTATCATCCGAAGAACCTTTTGTGAAACAGAAAGGTTCTTCGGATGTTAAAGGTTCTTTATAGAACTATTTAGACAAAAAAAAGGTTCTTCTAGGTAAGGCACCTTCTTTTTTTAAGAGCACAGCTTGCTGTGGAGCAGCGGCGCGGCCAATAAATGTTTGAAATATTAAAGCATCACCTTGTTTTTAGAAGTATAACCAATAAGACGGATGTGATAAATCACTTGCCTCTTTTTGTGTAATAAAACGTTTTCACTCCACGTCACAATCAGCTAAAAAGCAAACATGGTAACTTTTGTTTGGTATTTGCATGTGGAAAAAATGATGATGGGGGGAAAAAATGACACAATGTCATAAAAGAACCTTTTTTTGTCTAAATGGTTCCTTTAACGTCCAAAGAACCTTTCAGTTTCACAAAAGGTTCTTTGTGGTTTTTAAGCTTATAAAAAGGTAAGAGATGGTTCTTTACAGAACCTTGGGCTGAATGGTTCTTTGTGGAACCCAAAATGGTTCTTCTATAGCATCACTCTGAAGACCTTTTTAAGCACCTTTATTTTTAAGAGCGTGTAATGGCAAAATAACAGACATAACGATAGAAATAACCTGGAGCATTGTGCGTCTAACCAGATTTGGCCACTAGATGTCACTGTCATAATGAGAACAGATTGTGAGGAAAAGGAGTGTTTGGGAAAATCTCTCTGCTTGCATTTATGGGGTTTGACCACATTGTAAGGACAAATCAGGATAGTAAAACCTGAAATTAGCTACATTGGTGTAAGAAGCAAACTGTTCTCTAAAGGAAAACTGCTTCACAAAAATACTAAATAATGTTTTTTTTAAACGAACCTGCAGAAAGGTTTGTGTGATGGTTCGGTTTAAGGTATTCAAGTTTACATTTATGCATTTGCTAGTACTTTTACCATGGTCTGTTTGAATACTCGATTCTGATTGGCTGTCATTTTCACCTGTCTGATTAAAAATTACACTATAAACATCAATCACAGCTTTAACTTGGCAAATGACCATAGTATAAACAGGATAATCCACGGCTATTAAAGAATTTGAATGCACTTTGTGGAATGCACTCCGCTTTGCGATGGGTGGTTCTTCGCCTCCACGTCGTGCATTAACATTCTTTAATGCACGGCTAGACGTGGGTTATCCCTTACTATTTGAGTTCTTTAGGGTTGAACGCACAACCTTGTTCAGCTACAGGTTTTATAATCATAATAACATTATCTGAATAGAAAAACAATAGAATCCCCACGATAAGAAAAACAAACATGTGTCTGTTTAGAAAACTACTTGTTTATTTTTTCTTTTATCTTTGTTCCTTTAAAGGATAGTACACCTAAAAAATTCTTTCATAATTGAATCAACCTCATGTTAAAACGTGTATGTGGCCTACTGTATGTGGAACAGAAAAGAAGAAGAATGTCTCTCAATGGAAGTCAATGGGGACCAATGTTGTTTGGATGCCAATTTTATTCAATCTTCTTTTGTGTTCTGCAGAAGAAAGGATGTCATACAGGTTTGGAATGACATGAGGGTTTTTGGGTGGACTGTCCTTTTAAAAAAAGGGAATAAAACTTGAACTCATGCAAATTTAATTGCAAGAGAATAAACTATAGCTAGCTGAATTGTTTAGAGATGTGTAATTCACTACACTGTACCGCGCAGTGAAGAGACCGCGCGCGCACGCACATTTACTGATCAGACAACAGATGCATGTATGCAAACTGCGCGTTTCACATCAAACCTTCATACAATACATGCCGAAGGAAGTATTAAACCGAACAAACCTCTTCACGCGTGAGCCGCCATCTGCTTTCTTACATCACAGATTTTAATTTAAAACGACGCCCGTTTCGTACAAAAACAGCACAAACAAAAACTCTGGAAGGCAACATCACACCTCTACACCGCTTTCAATTTTTCACAGGAACTCAAATATAATCATCTGGGCATCGAAGCGTGCGTGTTTGTGTGTGCGAATCCACGTTCACCTTTACGGGTGTTTTAGGAAATTATATCTGACACAAAGTTGTTCAGTGCAAGTCGTGTGCTTATCATTTATTTCACAGGCGCGCATGAAAGCGCATCCATAAACGCGCACGCAGACACGCACGCACGCACACTCTCTCTTCATTAAGACTTAACATCTTTTACTGAACATATTGTATATAGAATGTGAGAAACTCACAGTCGCTCTGTTTTATACTGAAGGTCAGTGTACTGAAAAATAAGTTTGGAATAGAAATATTGTAATTAAGAGCGAGTCACCGTAGCAACAGACCATATGTTGCGTTATCTGAAGAATACAGCAGAAACAAAGGTGTCAAATTAAGTGTTGCCTGGAACGTTCCTGTGATGTTTCTTTTCTTGCATTGCGTTTCGAATAGAACAAATAATACAAACAAAGATCTCGTTTTATTGAAACAGATCCCATTTAGTCATTTATTTGATGGAATTTGATGGTTTTTGTCTAAACAGGGCCTGCAAGGCAGATCATTCCAGTTCTATTTGTGCATTTTTTTACTTTATATTTTTATGTGATTTAAGAGCAAAGTGTCCAAAATCTTACCATCAGTGATTGTCATTCTGAAATTTGCTTATCCTCACTCTCCTTCCAGAACCTCAGATGTCCAGATTCTCTGTTTTTCAGGAAATGGAAAAAAACGCAGTACTTTTTAAAAGATTAAATACTTTTTGGTTAGAGATGTATGGCAAAAAAATAAAAATCACACATATGGTGATATAAGGTTTCAGAGGACAGCAGTGATATGAAATTACGGTCTTATATATGGTCTTTTTGCATCTGCAGTGTATTTGCATACTAAATACAGGACAACACAGTGTCCTGGAGATGAAAAAGCAAATCATTTTCTTTGAAAGGCAGCTGTTTTGCAACTTTAAGGTATAAATCTTTTAACACAGACCTTAATTCTTCTGTAGAAGTCATGTGACTCCAATGTTAGTTTAATAATAGATGTGAAAAAATGTGTTTAAATTTAAGGGACAACACTACCTACAAACCAATCCAAACAAAGACCAATTCCTGTGAAACTGTACCATAATTGAATCAGCATCCACACATTCTTAAAATATGTAGGTATTTGTATATGTAAATGAAGTATATACATCTCAATGTTTTGCAATAAAATGAGTGCTGTCAAACGATAAATCGCGATTAGTCCCATCCAGCATAAACGTTTGTGTTTACATAATAGATGTCTGTGTACTGTGCATATTAATGTTGTATTTATAAACATATCCATACATGTACACATATTGAGGAAATGTTTATACATTTTGATATTTTTCTGAAATATATGCATGTATGTGTATGTTTTTATAAATACAAAATGAATATGCACAGCACACAGACATATATTATGTAAACGCAAACTTTTATTCTGGATGCGATTAATCGCGATTAATCGTTTGACAGCTCTAAATAAAATATATTGTCTTCTTTTAAAATCAGTCATATTTAAGTTCAAAATGCTTTAAGTTTCTATTCATTTACACGGAACTGATACCACCTAAATGTAACTAAAACAAATTTAGTTTAGTCTTGAGTTCACAAAAATGTAGTTTGTACACACATACCACTCTTATCCCTGTCAAATGACCCACAGCCTCAAGAGATCCATCCACAACACGACAGTGAACACAAGCCCGAATCCTCTTTTGTGACTGACAGCTGATGTCAGAATTTGGATAGGACCCAGGCAGTGATGAAACAGCATTTTTCTGATCCAAACCAGCACTCGAGCGACAATACGTATGCAGGCTCCATCATTTACTGGCATTGAGTCAGAAAGAGCGGCAGAGTCTGCCAATACAGACAACCTGATGAGAAGACTTGAGATTATTGAGCTGGCGAGGAGAGAAAGAGCAGCCCAAAAGAGATGTTTAACATTTAACCTTGAAAAACATTACCATCACTGCTATCACAATACATAGTTGTATATATTATGTGATGTGTGTGCAAGATGTTACCAAACAAAAATGTCAATATTATATAAGTGAACACACTCACAGGGCTATACATTAAAAACCTGCTTAATAAAGTTAGACAATAAGTAAAAGTCTCAACAAGAAAAGAATGATATAAAAGAATAGAAACTTTTGTGTGTTTTTATTAGAGATACTAAATTTCCCCACCGATACTGATAGCCGATTATGTAGTGTGAGACCGGTACCGATTTTGAAGATTATATTCAATTTCTTAAACTTTCTTAATGTTATTCATTCATAAAATGACTATTAATATTGAACATCAAACTGGTGATAAAAAAGGGTTTAGAATATACTGTATATATATACATACATATATGTATACAGAGCTGGGTAGATCAGATTCCAAAATCTGCTTTGTGCTGCTGAATTGTTTATTCCCATCATTCACAATATATTTTCCATTTCAAAATTTTTGGTCACAAAGATAATAAACGAGAAAAATATTGATAAATTCTCTATTGTTTCCATTGGATTTTGTATTAGATAATCACAAACCCAGGCGGGTGACTTGTTGTTTTGCAATCCAGTCTTTCTGTTGTGAAGGAACAACAACATTTACATTTGCTATTAGCAAAACGTTATTGATGTGGCTAAAATATTTGCAGGTATTTATGAATCTAAATTATGTTGACAAAAGCTTATTGTTTAGATTTAAATCTTATTATCAGATTGCTGTCTAAATACTTTTCTTTTGCCCATCACTGCATGAATATTACACCCATTTACATTGATTTGGTATCTACACTTCATGTCTACACTGTAAGCCCCCCATTTTTTACCTATTTTATTTGTGCTGTTGTATTGCAGTCATTCAGAAAAAAGGCCTTTCACTAACTTCCAGTAGTACTTTTATAATTTCATATAATATAATTTCATATAATTTGAATCATTTAAAATTAAACAAGTGTGGTGGACACATACACCAGGTGAAGATAAAACAGACACACATAAACAAATGTAATCTGAATGTAATCAAAAGTAGTCTGATTACATTACAAGAAATGTGTAATCTAATGGATTACGTTACTGACTACAAATTTTGTCATGTAGTTTGGAATCAGTAACTGATTACAATTTCCAAGTAATTTACCCAGCTCTGTATAAATAAATAACTAAATACAGTATATATAAATATAATAAAATACATTTTCATATTTAAAATTAGTACATTTTAAGTTTAAGGATGCTTTACGGTGGCGATTCATTTACACAGAACAGAATTAAAATGTAGGATGATATTCAATCAAGTTAGTAAAAGAAAATGACGTAAGTGATATGAGAAGCAACTTTTTTATCTTTACAATCAATAATATAATATGTGTCTGTGCTTTTAAACATGCTGTGATATATAAAGCACAACATGTAAATTCCTTTTCTCATAAAAAAACTTTGTATTTACATTGTAAGCCATGAATTCGTTAGCATAGCTCGCTATCCCCATCTGTTTTGAGATGCCATTGAAATTTCTATTTCTGTACTGTTTTAAACAGAATGTGAACGCCAAATGTCTTGTGTCCTGCTGGGATGAATGACGCTTCGTCTTGATTGAATTACGCACGTAAATGATGGCGCTTTCTATATTTACCATGCTGTGTTTGTGTGTCTTTCAGGAAATAAGACACATATGTGTTGGTAGGTGTTGTGTGTTGCGTGCGTGACTGCCGCCATGTTCCGCTCGCACCTTCTCCTCCATCTGAGGTTCCACCTGGGCGGTGCGGGCTGTTGGCATATGGGCCATGTAATTGGTAGAAACAGCACAGCTGTAGATGATGGTTCTGAGACCCAAAGTCCTCTAATCACTTCAGAATAACAGTCAAGAGCCCAGCCAACCCTGCACGGGTCTCTCGGAGCGAGACTGCCCGGGACGGCCAAGCGAGTGACAGTATTTTCCATCTCACTTTTTATACCAATGAGATAAAATGGACTTCTAATCTCTTCTAATGTCATTAGAGTTTCAGAAGAGATCTCAACAATAGGGCTGTCACGATTATTAAATAATCGTCTCATCGCGATTGTTTGACCTCATCGCGATGATTTCGGATCATCGCAATTATCGCACATCTCTATAGAAGACACTAGGGGGAGCTGTAGTGCATCTGCATATTGCATTATTTTAGTGTATATATTGTTACTAAAGCATGGTAATACTTGTCAAATGTACCACCACAACACAATCACTTAAAAAAAAACTAAAACATATACAAATTACCTGCAGTACAATTTGATATTATTTAAGCAAATCTCAGTGTGAAAACCAGTCTACCAAAACACACAAGTAAAATTTTACTGTAGTCTTGCAAGTGAGAAAAAAAACAGACTAGAATCTTTTCTATGACTGATAGTATTTTAATGGTGGCTTCAATTCACACCTGATCAATTTACTTCATTTACAAGTATTTGGCGGTTGTATTATTGACAGGTAAAAGCCTAAACCTTGAATATATGATGACCCAATTTTTTCCGATGTATTTCCAAGAAAAAAACATAGTCTTGTATTCAGAACAATATGGTCGTTTCAATCGCTGAATCAAAAATGTATGAGAATTAAATGTCAAAGCTCAAAAACAGACAATTAATCGTCATAATCGCCAAAGCCCTAAAACAGACAATTAATCGCCATAATCGCAATGATTTATTAGACAAGTAATCGTCAATCAAATTTCATAATCGTGACAGCCCTACTCAACAATGTCTCAAACTGAGCTCAGATTGGTGAAGTCTGCATTCAATAGTCAATGTTATTGAAGATCTCGATATGAACTCATACATTTCTCATCAAATGTACTCAAATTATTTGACCTCTACAATCTACATTCATTTTACACCTATTTTGTTGTTTTTATTTCTACCTAAACATTTTTAAGAGAAACATCTGAGACTAAGTTGAGACTAAAACAAAACCCAAGTGAAAACTCTGTGAAATGTCCAGACTAATGAAAGTTTAAAGGCTATTGCACATTTGCGTCCGAAATTACCGCACGTTAAAAATAAATACGACCTCACGTTGTGTCAATCACATTTACACACTGCCTCCGATATTTTCGTCCGTCATAAAAAATTTCGGACTGGGTTCGATTTTCAGCGTTTTTCGCATCCGTAGCGAGCCTTTTGAGAGGCGTTTTGACAATTCAGAGACACCGTACAAACCAGCGGCAAATACGAAAAACGCATACGAAACTTTCGGACTGCATGTGAAAAGACCTTAACTTCTGAGTTTATATTCTTTCCTTTTACTGGCACAAAATAAAGAATTGAAAATGTAGCTTATGTCGTTCACATTTAGCTATTGTGTGGCTTTTGTAATATAGCGGATAAGTAGAGTGCCCTATTGTATGTTGTTTTATGTTTTGTTTTCTATTTTTTCATGAATATCTTCTTTTGTGTGTCCCACAGAAGCACAATGCGGGTGAGTACATCATTTAAAAACTTTCAAACGCGATATAAGGAATCACATTTCGGAGAACAGCTGTTGACTTCCAAGCGCGACTTGTTTGATATTACGATCACGTCTGATGGATCTGAAGGAAAGCTCGCAGGAACTTCTCCCTCAATCTGAAATCGGACATATGCTGTGACGTGTTTTGTGTATGATGTGCATGATGTGCTTTGGAAATCATGTTGATTTGTGCATCTTGCAGCACGGCGGAGGTGCGATCATGAAACGCAAGGTGAGGGTGCGTCTCCCAACACTGCCTGCAAAGCGTAGGTGTTAGTTGATGCCGCCGCCAGAAACATCTGTGGAAAAGTTTCGCAAAGCTTGCTTGCTTATTACAGGCATGTACTCATACAGAGGTAAAGACTTCTTTTCTTTTTCACACGCTTGCTTGTAAGATTCACCATGTCACCATGCAGCATCTCTGAATTAGACCACCAGAGTGTCACCTGCGAATCTGCCAAGAGTCTCCGTCTCTCATTGTGAGAGATCCAGCACCTTCATTAGCAACTCGGCTTGTCACGCCGCCTTTAAACGCTGATAATGTGATAATTAAAACAGCTGACTAGCACGAGCTGTCATCGCCGCGGCAACAAAAAGCCTCATTTACAGGTGGAGGAATATAGCCAACCGTCATTCAGGTTTACCATACCATCCGCTTTTTTGGAAACAATGATACAGATCCGACAACCCTTCCAACTAACAGCGCATCCCAAAAGATGCACGTAAAGGGACAGTCTACCCCCCCTAAATTTCTTTCATCATTTACTCATTCCAAACCTGTATGACTTTTATCTTCTGCAAAATACAAAAGAAGACATTTTGGAGAACATTGGTAACCGAACACCACTGATGCCCATTGACTTCCATTGTATAACCACAAAACCACAGAATTTGTATTTGATGTTCTTTTCATGTGGATTGTCAACTTGATCTCATGGGAAAACCAACAAAATGGCGATTCTGTATAAATTGATTATTAAAGCATGAAGGTCCACCCCTAAAACTCACCGGCACTGGGGAAATAGCACGTCGTACGAAAACGAGATCGTACGATATCGTGTGAACTATCCCCCTTGCGAAATAGCACCAAATTGCCATGAGATTGTGTTGAACATGCCAACCATGTTGAGTCCTCTTGTATCACTTTAAGAGTATTAGAATCATCCTCTCTTTCATTCAACTACACACTGATTTATTACCTGAAAAGACCAGAGAACTAATTAGTGGAGTAATTAATTAATTTAAATTTGCATATTTGCATTTGCAATTAGTGCAGTCAACTGATTAGTCTGAAATGAGGAGTTTCACTCATCAGATGCTGGTGTGAACTGGACCAGAACACACAGAATGCCAGCTGAGGCGTTTCGGGGGGCTTTGAGCGTGTGTGTGTGTTTTGGGGACTGCCCTTTGCTTGAAATATTTATTGAAAAGGTAGTAGTTTGTGTAGGATGTGGTTTAGGGACAATGAAGCGTAAACTAAACACAGCTGTAGTTCTAAAAGATGCACAGCGAGGCAAAGATGACCCATTGTGATGAAAGAGCATAAAAATGAACTCATATCTCTGTGCCATGATAGTGGAAGAGTTTTTACAAAAAAATGTAAAAATTGTTTCAACCCATGGTCAGGTCAAATTAACCCCCCCCCATCCTTCACTTCTACTGTAACCAAAGCAAGTGAATGGGGGGCTGTTAAATTCATTCTTCAAAACATATTCTTTCGTGTTCTGCGGAAGGAAGGAAGCCTTACAGGTTTGAAATGACAAGAAGGTGAGTAAATGATGGCTGAATTTTCATTTTGAGGGTGAACTACTCGTATACGATGCTGTTCCTTTCGATATAAACATTTGATATCCAGGTGTAGGTATGAGATCACTTTATTGAAATGAATAATTGTGCTGCAAAGCTATTTGTTATCCACGGGACTCACAGGCCTATCAAACGTCCCATAGCCAAATCAAATCCATGCGTCACTTTAAAATCAAAAGCATTTAGCAGTCTCTACACAGGTACAGCCGCGGCAGAACTGGCATTAATCTTTTTTTACGCGGAGTTTTTTGACGGTAAATGAGAGCCTCCCGGTGCCCATTACCGTGAGCGCCAGATGATGAGAGCCGAGTGAAAGTCCCTGGAGACGGCATCACGTGACCGTCAGAACGTCAGTGGCAGATGGCACGGGTACCAGCGCTGCTGCCTGGCATGGGTGTCATTTCTCAGTGAGAGAGAGAGAGAGAGAGAGAGAGAGAGAGAGAGAGATTAAAGGAATTCTTAGAGCTTCACATCGAGCACATGGGAGGCAGTTCTGAATGTCGTCAGGAATTTGAACATGCAAGCTAAACACTGAAGGAAGCAGGTGAGCCATCTAATCTATCATTTTTTATTCTTTATAATGTTTAACAGAAACAAAGTGTTGAGAGGAATTTTCAATTTAACCTATACTGTCAATTCTGGCAAACATTATTTATCCAAGAGATATCTCTTGTTTATTGATTTTTGTAAACAAACAAAAAAACATGTACAGTTATGTAAATAAAGGCCAATAGAAGATTCGTCTACTAGATGTGTTTAATTAGCTCTAATTTTCTAGTGGGATTGTTTGCAGTTTAGGGGACGCGTATGCACACGACGCGCTCTTGCGGTACGTCTGCGTTTTTCTTATTGATAGTCTTTGTGCACATGCACCAGACCGATATCTTTGGCCTGTTTCTTTTACACTCCAGGTTTTAGTTAATACATAAAACTCAAACGCACTTTGCGTAAATAATCACAAAAACCACCATTTCGACATTAAAATGTCCGATCCTCTCCAGCAGGCCCCATACCCTTTGGTTACCTTGTACCATATTCACTGATTTTACCTGTCATCTGGTTGTTTGTTTTGCTGTAACGCAGGTGCAGACGATGCTGACCGTACCGTTTGAAGATCCAGACATGATGCGCGAATCTCAGTTTGGTGCCAGATTCCCCCGTCAAGATGATGTCCACGACTCGTCCAACACGGACCACAAGGAGGCCGAGGACGACAACACGGACCGGGAGGATGAGGAAAGAGAGGAGGATCGTGACGAGAACGGTCTGCCCAATAAAAAAGGCCCGCGTAAAAAGAAGTTCCCCAACGGACGCGGCGAACGCGTGAAAGTGCGTCGCCAAGAAGCGAACGCGCGGGAGCGCAGCCGCATGCACGGGCTCAACGACGCGCTGGAGAGCCTGCGCAAGGTCGTGCCATGCTACTCCAAAACGCAAAAACTCTCCAAGATCGAGACCTTGAGGCTGGCCAAAAATTACATCTGGGCTCTGTCCGAGACTCTCAGCGCGGGCAAGAAACCCGACCTGCTCGCCTTCGTGCAGACCTTGTGCAAGGGATTATCCCAGCCCACCACCAACTTGGTTGCGGGCTGCCTGCAGCTGAACTCCAGAAATTTCCTCACAGATCAGAACGGGGAAGTGTCGTTCTCTGGCAGGCCTCAATATGATGCTCTGTATCCGTATCCGAACGCGGAGATGGGCACGCCCACCGGCCTCAGCTCTGGGACCCGGGACAGCGCCAAACCGTTCCGGCCATACAACTATTACGCATCCTACGAGTCCTATTACGACAGTGCCTCTCCGGAGGGCAACAGTCCCCACTTCGACGGCCAAATAAGTCCCCCGATCAATTATAATGGGATCTTCTCGCTTAAAAAGCACGAGGACCAAGTCGAGTACAGTAAGAACTGCCATTATGGAATGAGATACTGTAACGTGGCCGGTCGGGGTTCCATGTACCGAGTTTCCCCAGACGGTCATTTCCCTTATGACTTACATCCCCGCAGCCAATCGTATCAGAGCCAGGACGAATTAAATACGGGTTTCCATAATTAAAAGCAAGCGTAGGGGTTGGATGCCAGTTACACTAATCTGTCAATTCATTAGTGCGCGTTGGAGACGAGGGGGGCTTTTTTGCATTTAAATGTTTTGGCAAGCTTGCTTTCATCTTATGAAAATATTGTAAAATCAATTCTATTTATTTGAGATGGTTTTGTTGATGTAGGCTACTGTATGCGGTGAGGTAACATGTTCACAGACGCAGGCTGTGGTAGGCCTGTAGCTATACAATCAATTAATCGAATAGAGATAAATGGAATTTAAAACGGGCCTCTCAAACACACGTTTTAACGCTTGTCCCATCTCGTAGAAATGGATTTGTTACTGTATTATCATGTGCTTCTCGAGCTCAAAATCATTCGATTCATGAAAGCAATAATGGATCTATGCAACAGTGTGACATCCGTGGCAGTTTTGCAGATATGTACATAGACTTATCGTGTGATTTTTTTCTTATTTGTTATAGGCATTTGTGTCTTTGAATTATAGAAACTCCCCAGTCCGTATAAAATCGACAGATCCTATATTGTGATTTTGCTGTGAACATGTTTTTTTGTGTAATTCACGGGAGACATCGGGTCTTGAGGTGAATGATGCGAATGTTGTTTTAAGAATCTCACTTCATTTGTATTGCGGCCATCTTATCGAAATAAAAAAATGACTGTGAACTTACTGTCTTGTTTTTTCCTGAAGTGTTTACAAAAGCCAATCATTTCGTAATCTTTTAAAGGTATACAATATATTACAGAAATGATTATTGTTAGACGATTGTGCTATTTGATTTTGTGCCAGTCAAATCATAATTTAATTAGATAAAGACAAAGATAAAATTTCAACACGTTAATATGTATCTGAAATGTATTAGGATAGAATAAAGAAAAAGAAAGTAAAAATACGTTTAAAAGGCTTCCATTTGGTCTTTATTCTATCATAAAGTTATTCTAGGTTTTGTAAACGATGAACAAACTCTAAAATACAGAACACTAAATAATAATTCTAAGGATTTCGATTTATTTATTTTTTGTCCAAAAAGTAAGTTTATCGATGCTTTCGGAGTTAAATTCTCTATATGGCACGAACGAATCTTACACTTCTGAAACATATTTTGATCTGTTTTCTGAGGACCGGGTTTGACCCGGCTGTGAACTCCATCTACAGAGAAAAAACCCTGAAATAATAAATATTCAATTGGCAATTGTTTGAATTTGACCTTATGTTTATTCATATTTTTTGGGTATAAATGCTCCACTGGGGTTTCTGTGCGAACATGTTGAATTTATTATGACCTTTCACAAACTTGTTAATAATATGTTAATATTAAATGTTGGCTCAGTAACGGAATTTAAATAATGATAACAATAATTAATATTATAAACAACAATACTTATAATAATAACAACAAAATATTGAATTAACGAGTCTATCTGAACACATAATGTTTTCTCACTCTTCACTCATGTATTTAAAAAAAATCTATCATGTGTAGATAATTATACAATTTCTTATATTTTTATTATTAAGATGAAATTTTACAATTTGCTCCGCCATTGTAAAATGAAGGGACGAAATTAAGACCAGTAAATAATTATCTCTCTGGTTCTGTATTATTATTGATAATAATAATACCAATTAAAATTAGATTAAATAACTTCTTCTTTTGAATTAAACGAATATAATTCGTGAGTTATGAAACGAAGGTGGACTAAAGCCAGAAATCTGAAGGCTGTCAGCTGTCACTTCGCCAAACTGTCTGAAGCACCTTCTAACGCAGTACAGAAATGAACACAATATTTCACCGAACATGTACTGAACTATAAAAGAAATATTTAGAAAAAAACACCTGCAATATGTAATCACAATTAATTTATTTATAAAATAACATTATCGTCATTTATTTCTTATATTTTTCGTCTTCGTTTCGTTGTCTTTAGGTTCTTTACAATGCATAGGTTTACATTTATAACAAAACGATGTGCTTGAGTAAAATAAACATGTTTCCATTTCAGTTTTAGTTGTTTCGATTAATTTTAGATACTTACCTAAAGGTTAAATATAAATATATAGCTAGCGCTACTTGAATAATGCACATCAACTCAGCTACTGTATGTATGTTTGGTTGATGTGTAAAACAAAAGAATATACAAATTCACAGTCCTTTCATAAATATGTAATTTTAAACCTCAGATATTAAATTATGTTGGAAACACAAATTCAATTTGAATTGTACTGCTCTATATCATCATCATCATCATCATCATCCTGTCCTGCTCTGTTGTGGAGTGTGAAAATGTACCTCTGTGTCCCTCAGACAGACACTGTTTGACATGTGAATCTCAAGAGCTGGAAACCTGCAGGCCAACGAAACCATCCTTCCCCTCACACTAATCCTGTACTTCAGTCAGCCCCTGACAGCTGCTCCCTGACAGCAGTGTGTGTGTGTGTGTGAGGGGTTTGCAGGCAAACAGTCTCAGGGGTGAAGGTCTGAATGGTTGGCATGCATTTCCTCTCCTTTGACTGAGAGGTTAACCATGAATGTGTCCCCCTTTCACCCCCACCTATTCTAGTCTGTAGAAGTAAAGTGTAGAACAGCATATGGCATCTTCTGTGTGGGTGGCAGAGTCGGAGGGTGGGGGGATTTTTTCACATACATATCTGTTGTCTATGGATGTATGCGTCCCATATTAAAAAGCTATTCATAATGTATGCGGTGCATGCATGTATGCATACAAACACACACAATGAACTTTACTCTAAGCGAAACAATTAATGAGTGGATCATAATTGCACCCTGTGGCACAGTTGTCGATATGTCAAGAGTAAGTAAATGTGAATATCATTTATAATAAATTACTCTGTTTGCTGACAACATATAGTATGCACCGTAAAGTCTGAGGTGTAAGATAAGGTAAAAGTTGAATACATCAAATCTAGAAATAATACTAAAATAGGCTACTCTGTAAGTCACTTTGGATAAAAGTGTGCAAATGCATACATTTGATGCAATGCAAATGTAAAAACAGACAGACAGTATTTTAAGCAAAGGTATTCATGAATAAAAAGAAAACGTGTATTAGTTAAATTCATGAAAAATATATATTTAACAAACTTCTTAAATTATGCATTATAATAAATTAAAAGAAATTGGAATCGTGGTCAGATAAATAGTAGCTATTTAAATGGACAAGCCGTGTCTTGAATGCAGGGCACATTCCTCTGAGTCTGGCATTGCTTTAAATAAATAGCCTGTTAGAAATAATCTGGGTGATTAAAAGTGAAAAATGTTCTGCCCCCACAATGGTGATTTACCACCTTAAACTTTGGCTGCAAAAGTGAATAATAATTCTCGAGAGAGAGAGAGAGAGAGAGAGAGAGAGAGAGAGAGAGAGAGAGAGAGAGAGAGAGAGAGAGAGAGAGAGAGAGAGAGAGAGAGAGAGAACTGTTCTAGTCTCATATCGTCAACCCTGCCCAAATTTCCAGCCTTCCGCGGGACACAGATGGCCTGGGACACGAAACTCTCCCTATTAAATTCCTAATAATCATTTCTCTTGTGGAATGGTGTGAGAGGCTGAGGGATCTGCTGTTTAATTAGATGCTTTAAGGAGCAGAGGCAGTGTGGGAAGCAGTGCATTCTGGGAGCCATGGGTGCGAGGCTGCCATAAAATGACACCATAGCAGAAGCCAGGAGCTCATTTGCATGGCAGATTGGCATCGGATTGGCACGAGATCTGGGCAGAGGGAAACACTTCTGAACTCAGCAGTCAGAGGTCTGTAGTGAGGAGACAGACAGCAATTATCTTCCAGGAGGTGTGACTGTGTATTAGAAGAAAGGACCAAAATTACATAATAATCAACGCTATGCAATTACATTAATATGGCTGCAAATGTAAAAACGAATAAAAAAACATAAATGTTTTAATTCTTGATCAATATGATTTTTTGTTTGTGTCTTTATCAAATGCAATGTCAGTTTAAGAAGTAAACATTTAAACAGCTGGGAGATGGTGCAGTATTATTCTGATCTGTGTCGCACTGGGATGTTTATTTGTCTGCTATAGGCATTGGAAGACAAACCTGTCACAATAGTTTTATTTCTCAATAACACATTCTTAAGACCAATTAAAATGCTTATTCTCTATGCTTGCTGGTTTTCAAAAACCTGTATATTTTTTTGTGAAATCTGTAAACCACACCAAACTAAAATGCATGTGTGAGTAGTTGACAGGCTAATATGCAAATTTGTTCTATGGTGTGAGGGCAAAAGAAAAGAAAAACAAACTAACAATAAAGAGAAATCTCTATGCTATTTTATATGATACATATTAATAATATAAAACAATAAAATATGAACAGTTTGTTTTCTAAATTTTGCTACGTCACACCATAGTACACATACGATTTATTCGTCAACTACTTAGCAATGTTTCATTGGACAACGTCCATTGGAGCAGAAGAAATCCGCGAGAGGCTGCTCACAGTCATTTTTGCGTGGAGGCCGCATTTACCGCTATACGTCAACGTTGCCACCATATTAGAGAGGCCAAAGCAAAAGCTTTCTAGACAAAAAATCCTTATGACAACAAATAATCTCTTGTCCGAACATTTTGGAACTCCACATATATTCTACACTGTTAAAATTGGTAGAGAAATGTAAACGTTATTGTGCTTGAGTTTTTTTTTTTCGCAACTACCTTGTTTACTTTTGTGTAAGGCTTGCCCTTTCCAATATGGCGGGGTCGTTGCTTGGGCCAAAGCACTCAATGATGCTTTTAACTAACTCTCGCCCACCAAACCTCACCAGTGAAACCAAGTTGTGGAAGCGGACTTGTGTGGAGATTATCCGGATTTAGCAAAGCGTGCGGATCAAATCGTAAAGATGAGGGGACTTTCGCGGCTATAAACCTTTAGGTAGCCTAGGCCTGATCAGAGAGAACGCTGTTAGACGCGCCTCTTTAGAATTGTTTTCAGTTGGCAGGGGGAGTTTTGTATGGGAGGAAAATCCTGCCAAATTTAAATTAATTAATTAAACGATGAAAATTAAAATGAAACCAGATTAACAATTTCATTATACACAACTGTGCGCAAAATATGTGCCAAAATAAAAAAAAATGAAATGATTTTATTTTCATTTTCATTTTTACACTGACAATGCGTTGTCCCTGTCAAATTGAAAAAGAAAATGCAATTGGTGATTTGACATTTCATTTTCACTAAAATCTCGAGGCAAGACTGCCAATATGAAAATGAAAAGGCAAATGTGAAAAAGAAATTGCAAAGACATTTTTATAAAGGTTTTTATTAATGTTCACGCAATAATACTGACACAATTCAAATTACAATGTAAAGTTTGATTTTCATTTTATTTTCTCTTATCTTTTATTTCGTTTTCGTTTTCGTTTTCTTGTTCAAAGTCATGCAAATTACATGTTAATCAGTGGGTGTGGATGAGCGTCTGCATTACTGGGAACGCCCACAAAAACGTCATATCCGTTTATTCGAACGAACGTGTGTAGACCTTGTCAGGCGCTTGGCCTTAGCTCTTTGTAATGATCACGATGACTGTGCCTGGTGCAATACCGAAAAGTTGTAGTGTGGTGTTCTGCATCTCTGATAAGTTAACAGACGTCTGAACAGACGAACAAACTAAAGCATTGGAGAGCCTGTATCTCTTATGGGGTGTGGTTTATGCGTCTACACAGGTTCGTTCGAATAAACGGATATTACGTTTTTGTGGGGGTTCCCAGTAATGCAGACGCTCATCCACACCCACTGATTAACATGTAATTTGCATGACTTTGAACAAGAAAAAGGAAACGAAAATGAAAACGAAAAAGAAAATGAAAACGAAATAAAAGAGAAAATAAAATAAAATGAAAATCAAACTTTACATTTTAATTTGAATTGTGTCAGTATTATTGCGTGAACATTAATAAAAACCTAAAAAATTGGACAACGGTGTAAAAATGTTTTTGCAATTTCTTTTTCACATTTGCCTTTTCATTTTCATATTGGCAGTCTTGCCTCGAGATTTTAGTGAAAATGAAATGTCAAATCACCAATTGCATTTTCTTTTTTCAATTTGACAGGGACAACGCATTGTCAGTGTAAAAATGGCACATATTGTGCGCACAGTTATGTATAATGAAATTGTTAATCTGGTTTCATTTTAATTTTCATCGTTTAATTAATTTAAATTGGTCAGGATTTGCCTTCCATATAGTTTTGCGCTCATTTTAACCTCAAGGAGGCCGCCATGTTCTTTTTCGATGACGTAAACTGGTTGCACGCACAGCTAGGCAGCCAAACTAAACACCAACACACTAATCAGTTCTTCAGTAAATATAAGGTTCTGTAGGATAATATATATATATTTATACCACGGGGCTGTTGAATGCTTCATTCTGATTGGCGAACGTTCGACGGGTGTGCATTATTTTTCAGTTAAACGCACACCTATGAAGTCGTTCCAGATTTGTCGACCGAATTACAGTTCCATATCACTGCGCCCAGTTTAACTTAAATGTAGCCTACTGTCCACCAGTGAATACGTATCTAACAACAGACAAAGTGACAGGCAAATTCCATTGTCTGAGAAGAAATAACTATTATTTATGGACAGCATTTGAACAACAATGGCGAGAGCACTGTACAGGACTGTTCAGACGAAAAACTAAAGCATATATCAAAGGTAACAGCAAACTACATGACACAATCATCGGGTTAAAGATAAAACACGAAGCACAAACATAACAAAAACAACATGTTAAATTCGTCTGTGGAATGGGTAAACGGGACTTAAAACACACAGCAGGAAGCTTTCTATGCCACTGCGAGAACCGCAGCTGGCGCAGAAACCTCCGTGTCACATTTTTTCTCTTAATACTTTTCTTATACGACAGGGGTGTTAAATACGACGAAAACAAATCAAATATAGATATTTGTCTTTTCACTCTCAGTGAAGCAAACGCGTATGCATGTGCACTGTCTGTCTTTCTCTCGCTCTCGGAAAACTGCATATGCAGGCTCAAGCAACGCCTTCAGATGAGATGCGTAAGAAATTAGTTCTACCAGCAAGTGCATTCCGGGACAAATACCATACAAATGTCTTGATATAAAACATCGTAACAACGTCTTGTGTTATCGGAACAACGTCTTGTGGTGTTGTGACCGTGGTATAAGCGGAATAATTGACTCCGGTCCTTTCAATTATCGAAAGTTAATGCACACCCGAGGTGTAACGGCCACTCCGCTTCGCGTCGTGGCCGCATTACCACCTCGGGGTGTGCATTAACTTTCGATAATTGAACGGCCCGTCGTCAATTATTCCTTACATATATATATATATTAGGGCTGTCAACGTTAATGCGTTAACGCATGCGATTTTTTTTTTTCAAATTAACGCGTCGAAAAATATTTAACGCAATTAACGCAGCATCCGTTTGTTTTGACATTCTTTGTCTAGTGTTACATTATGTAATCACGTTCTTATTCGTGTACAGGCTTTTAAACCACTTAAGCGCGATTTTAAACAGTTGCTTTGACGCGTTCAATGAAGATAGACCGCTTCTAAACTGTGGGACGCGGCAAAACGCAACGCGAGGTCCAGTCTGGTGTAAACAGTCACGGCTGCGTCGGTGAATCTCTGTCAGACAGCGCATCCGTGTTAAGTTCTCTTTCGTGCTTGAATGGATAAACCCATACAAGATTATGTCAGAAAGCCCGTTTTGTCTAGCATTTTCTTAAGCAAGACTTCAAAGTGTAAAATAAAATCTTAAATGAATGCAAAGAGTTGTGAAAATGGGAGCACGGTGACGGTCAGATCTGCGCACTGAGACAGCTCTTAAAGGGGCCACGTTCTTAAACGTGGTGCTGTGACTCCTGTCACTAATGTTAATCAAAGAACAAAATGAAAGAAGAAATCAATGTGATTTTGTAGCTTTAATGAGAATTCTTCTGCATTTAATTTATAATTTAGCATTAAAGACTGTAAAGTGTTTGAGAACTTCCTTCAATTTCTGTATATTTCATGATAGCTCTCAATTATATTGTTGAATGGCTATAATTAATGTTAAAATAATCAATTTAATAGAGACATCAGTTACAGTACTAATATCAAAATGTTTTCTTTCATTCATAAAATGACGCTGTTAAAGAAATATGTTGTTTCTACATCAATTTGAAGATTAAATGTGCAATTAAAATGTAAAAGTATATTTTAAAATATTATCGTTATGTGCGATTAATCGTGATTAATCACAGAAAATGTGTGATTAATCCGATTATTTTTTTAATCGATTGACAGCACTAATATATATACTGTATATATATATATATGTGTGTGTGTGTGTGTAACAATGTTCACAGCAAGGAAGAAGGAGGAGGGAACCGGCGACCGTTGAACAACAAAACTTTAATAAAATAAACAAACAACAAAACGAAAGTAAAATGCCGGCAGCTCCCTCACGGTCGACTGCCGGTCACACATAATAAAACATAACGTAAAGTCCAGGCCTGGTTCTCTCTCGTCCTTTGCTGTTGTCGCTCCTCCTTTTATATAATGCTAAAAGAAGAAAGAAAGAAAATAAAGACGCTATTTGGTGTATTTTCCTACATTTTAATATTGTTTGTCAGAAACAACACAAACATGCATATTAATAACCAAAACCATTTCGTATCATATACACAATGTTTTAGCCATTATACAATGCATTTTATCCAGATTTTGACTTTTTGATGTTGATTTATCAACATCAGTAGCCTAACGTTCTTGTCTTCTCTCCCTCGGTCATTAGCTGACGGGGGCTAATATTCACGTGTGCTCTAATACAGAATAAATAACCAAACCACAAGCATTATTATTGTGTTTATCAGTATATTCTCATAATGTATAAAGTACACGATTATGGTGGATGTGGATGTCTTAAATAGTCTTAAATGTCTCAAAGGCGGTAGTTTAAAGCTATGATTTAATGCACGCTTGAACAGACGTCTAATACTGAACGCATTCTTCTTTTATGGCCGGCAGGCTGGCTTGTGTCAAGAGGACATACCGCCACCTACTGTCCCTGTGTGTTTGTATATCTGACCTTATGTTTTACGTGTCATATTTTACTGTTATATATGGAAAACACGTGGGCTTCGCTGTTGCGAAAGAGAACAGGTTTAGGTCGCAACCATTTGACATCACGGATTCTGACGCAAAAAAATGGCGGCCTCCAAGTAAAAATATTTTTTCAAAGTTTATGAATACTGTGAAAGTTACACTGTTTTTTATTTCATAATTATAAAGTCAATGCCATTGTTCATATATTAAGCCATACATCGCTCTATACCCAGGGATCCTTATAAAATAGTAATAAGTTATATTAGGGTAACGTGGGCTTGTTTTGTGTGTTTTTGCCTGCGCAGTTTATTCAACTAAGATGGCATGAGGTTGAGTAATTTATTTGAGAACTTGGGTGAATTTTTCCTACATGTTTTCCAATGTTATTTCCAGGTCTATGCAGAATTTAAAAGAATCACTGGAGGAATCTGCACTCAACTTTCCACAAAGCCTTGGAAGTCCGTGCTAAAGATCTGATCAGGATGTATCAATCCAGAAGAGGTGATAGTCAAGATGAGTTAAATGCTATACTAACAAGCCTAACGTAGATGTTCATGAGTTCGCCTCACAGATAATAAGTTGGGACGGATAGTATGCGTATTTGGCGTGCTGTCCCGGGGCGAGGGCTCAGAGCTCGGTGATTCTCCCCGAACTCTGAACACTAGCCCCTTGGCCTGGTAGAGGGCCCCGGGCCCGGTGTGTGCCTAAACCCGGGGCATACCCCCCTGGTGCTGAGCTAAAACGTGCTCGTGGTGTGGAGTCGGGGTGGAGGAGGGATATTGCGAGACATTCGGGAGAATGGAGGCAAGACAGCTTGACTATTTATAGGGCTTAAAGGATGATTGACCAGTAGCCATATCACCCTATAGCCCAAGACTGGTTACCCACTGGAGCTAAACAGGGCTGAGCCTGGTCAGTACTTGGATGGGAGACCTGCTGAGAAAGCTAGGTTGCTGCTGGAAGAGCGAGAAGTTAGCGAGACCAGCAGGGGGTGCTCACCCTGTGGTCTGTGTGGGTCCTAATGCCCCCGTATAGTGACAGGGACATTATACCGTCAAAAAGCACAGTCCTTCGGATGAGACATTACACCGAGGTCCTGACTCTCTGTGGCCATTAAAAATCCCAGGATGTCCTTCGAAAAAGAGTAGGGGTGTTACCCCGGCATCCTGGCCAAATTCGCCCATTCGCCTCTATACATCATGGCCTCCTAATCATCCCCATATGTACTAATTGGCTTCGTAACTCTGTCTGCTCTCCACCAATAAGCTGGTGTGTTGTGGGCATTCTGGCGCAATATGGCTGCCGTCGCATCATCCAGGTGGATGCTGCACATTGGTGGTGGTTGAGGTGAGTGTCCAGAAAAGCACTATATAAAATGTAACAAATTATTATTATTATTATGATTGCTAATCGATAGCCAGCCGCGTTAATTAATTGCTGTGATTGGTAATCGAAAGCCAGCCGAGTTAGTTATCTGTACGTGCTCCTCCCGAACCTTGTTAATAAAACATTTCATGAGTTCACCTCACAGATACTAAGTTGGGACGGATAGTATGCGTATTTGGTGTGCTGTCCCGGGGTGAGGGCTCCGAGCTCGGTGATTCTCCCCGAACTCTGAGCACTAGCCCCTTGCCCCCAGGGCATGGGCTTGGGACAGGGCGTGGGCTTGGGTAAGTGTCTGCTGCAGCAGAGCGTGGGCTTGGGGAAGAACGTGGGCTTGGGTAAGTGTCTGCTGCAGCAGAGCGTGGGCTTGGGGAAGAACGTGGGCTTGGGGAAGAACGTGGGCTTGGGTAAGTGTCTGCTGCGGCAGAGCGTGGGCTCGGGGAAGAGCGTGGGCTTGGGGAAGTGTCTGCTGTGGCAGAGCGTGGGCTTAGGGAAGTGTCTGCTGCGACAGAGCGTGGGCTGGTGGCTATGGTTGGATGGGATACTGTAGGTTGAAGATGTAGATGTAGTATCCTCTTTACGTTTGCTTGGTCATGCTGTGCTTGAAGGAATAGGAGATCGTTTTGGTATGTAAAATTGAAATATCCGAGATGATTCATTTTAGTAAATGACTCCAGGATGATTGGTTTTCTGGGGTCTGGGCTGGGCTCTTCAATGCCTTTGATGATTATCAATGTCTGAGAGCTGGCTATATCTGGGGAGGGTGAGCCATAGATGAGTTTTGTATTGTATTCCATTTGTATTGCCGCTTAGGTACCCTTTAATGGAGCCTGATACTGAAAATCTGGGGACTTGTTCGCTTTCTGGCCAGGGACCGCCCAAGAGCCCATATGACTGGCAGGTATGCAATGATGTTTAGTTTCGCATGGCAAAGTTTGTGAGCGTAGAAATGTCACTGAAACTTCAGTGAAAACATAAGGTCTGTTTTGCAAAGGTTAAAACGAGTATTACGAGTTTACGTCAATCGTGACGAAGTCTTGTGTAGGTGCTACCTGTGCTTGCCGATGGAGTATAGCCAGCGTGTGCATGTCATCCAAACATTCTCATTGAAATGCTGTTATATCTTCAAATTGCTGTGCGCATCTGTATGAGTCGAACACAATTAATGATACCAGAGTTAACATTTGTGGCTGGGGTAATGAGTCCAAGATGCAGTTTTGTTCGGGTTGGCAGACGAGAGACGACGGAGATCTTGCTGTTAAGCACTGGTCGAATATACTGATGCATACCGCATACTCAATACTAACTTTAAGTAATGGCTGCATGCATTATTTTGGGCAAGATGTGAATGGGAACGGCACGCTATGTAGAAAACGTCTGCTGCTGGATGATACAGACAGATTTTAGTTAACCAGCAGTCACTTTTGGAAGCGCTGATTATATTTACTAATCTCCAGAAGCGTACGTTCGGCTCAACTGACGTTCGCTGTACAGTAGGGGCGCCGAGGAAGGCTGCAGCGCTTTTAAACTTTGTAGGATCCCTTGAATACCTCACGTCCGCCCTGTGCTGATGAAATCCTTCTAAGACTTTAGTTCTCATTTAGGAATAGTTTGTCGAAAGGGCTCTTGGAAAACGAGGCATTCTGCTGCATTCTGAACCAGCTGGAGTGGTTTGATAGCAGGAAGACCAACAAGGAGAGCATTGCAGTAGTCCGTAGACTGCAATGATGAAGGAGAAACCTGTGTTGGCTGAAGCGGGTTAACCGAGCAAGGTCAGAGCAAGCGCCCTCTGCTTGTACCTTTTTAAAGTTTCTGATCATATGAAAGTTAACAGCAACTATAGAGCGCTCGCGCTATAATCCTTGACTGACAGGACAGCTGTTTCGGTGGTTACCTAGCAACATAAAAGCTGCGCGCTGCTCTTTTCAAAGAGTCAACCAAAAGAGCAGCGCGGCGCGCCTCGTTCTGTGTGATCGCCCGCTAAATCCTCCGCACCTAGGCTACTAGCATGGAGAATAAACACCGACTTTAGAAAACAACTCAAACTCTTTTGGATTCTTTTAATAGTTATATGCCAAGTTCCTTCTCACAGTTTTTCTTAGTCGCTTTGGTGCATTTCTCAAATCATCCTTCAAATTTGCAAAATTCGAAGGTCGCATTCGAGTCTTTTTCACCTAAAACATTATAAATTAACATTTATTTCTCAAAAGACGTAATCACTGTAGTTTAGTCTTACCTTGAAATGTAACGGTTGCTTATCTTAAATAAATAAACATCTGATAGCAAAAGATTGAACAGGATTCACTTTACACTTGTTCTGTTGGTCTGTCAACAAATTACACATCAAGCTTGAAAAAAGTAACTGTGATGAAGAAAATGCAACATTATTTTACAGCACAGCGGGAAAATTTGCAAAAAAAAAGATAAACATAGTAGAGACCCCTCAGGCAGAACTGTATGCAGTGCTGTATGAGGAATCCAACGACATATTTTCTACTCCCACTTTGGCTTTGGGATGTCTTACTCCTGCAACGCAGCAGTCAAATGCAACGATATCCGAAATGACCACATGCTTTTGTAAATCATCTTGAAACAGAGCCCTCTCCTCATCAGAGACGAGATCCCTGTGGAAAATCTCTGTACTGTGTGTGTGTGCGTGTGTGTGTGTGTGTGTGTGTGTGTGTGTGTGTTGTATGAATGAAGGATCTGAGTTTCTAACAGTGAAAGCAACCTGTGAGCAAAGTAAATCTAGTCACAGTTTGGATCAATAACCCTGTAAGTGTAAGAAAACTGAATATGCCTGACGGATTATGACAACTGGTCTAACCATTTTGCATTGAATGACTAAGACGATGAACAAATGACTAGATGTTTAGAGGGGTAAGACAATTGCACAGAGAACTATATGATACATTTTGAGCAACATGACAATAGCAACTGATAATGTAGGAAACAACACACAGTTGTACATAATCAATTGCATGAATGTAAAGCAATTGCAACTTGTTCAAAATAATAAGAAACTGCTTTTATTTTGTGCATAAGTGACTAGATGTTGTTTTAAAAATGTTATTTGTGATCTGAGAAATCTGAGTCTTTTATTCCAAGTTCCGGTCGAATGTTATACATTTGAAGCAGAATTGCCATTATTTTACATGTCTTTTTACTCTTAATAATTTAATTATATTACTACTAATCATTATTAGTAGCATAATAATCTCACGTGATATCCTAAACTTTCAAATCAAGATAGATCAGTTTTTTTTAACTATATGTAGACCTATTATAGCTTTCATATGCCCTAGGCCAACATGACAGAACTTTATTCATATGATATTAAATATTTTTGGGGGAATGAACATGATCTAGCTGATTAAAAATGCACGAGTTTCTGTCATTTATATAAATCATAAGTTTATCGGCGCCCCAGAAAGACTAATCAGAGACATATTTAACTTCCATTAGTAAAAAGTGATGACAGATCATTTGTAATAGTTGTGTGTGAGCTATTAAAGATCTCCAAGAACTTGATATCCATTTCACACTTTTTCCGTTCACTTTTTCCAGCACAGGAGGATGTAAGGAACGCTCACGATCCATGTGAAATCCTTTCAGAAAGTCAATGAAATTCATTTTCGTAACACAGAGAATAATCCAAAATAATCCAAACTAAACTTTTTTTGTTAGATTTTTATGTCTTCTATTTGTCTGATAGCTATAATACACAACTGCCCATTCTCAGAAACACACCTGCTGCTTTTACGACCAATAACAAAATCCCAAATAAATCAGGCTGTGAAGTTTATTGGAGAATAAACATTAAACTGTTAGTGTGTAAAATTTTCTCCAGCATACTACAAATGATCAAATGTAGGTTTAAATGAAATCTAGTTTTAGGCATGTCCCAAAAGACAGCAGTCATAATTCTATTGGCCAGAGATGAGCAAAATCTTTAATAGAGAAGATGATGATGATAGATGGATAAAACAAAACATTTTAAGAAGATTCATTTAAAATAGGCAGCTCAGTGTCAATGTGTTTATTGCTGTAGAACGCTGAAAATGAATGAAATTAAAATCAAGTGTAAAAATCCTAAAACGGAAAGATCTTGAATTCATTGTTTGACCTCTCAATTAACAAAACATAAGCAGTGACTTCTCAATTCAAGAAGACTGGAGTCTTTGCCCTGAGGGCTGTGAGTAATTTTTTTTATCAAGGTGGAGGTGCACTTGACCCAGGTCTACCGTCGCTTCAACAGCAGATGTGTTATTGTGTGTTTGTGCCGGCAGTCGCTGAACTGTGAACTGTTGAAACAACTCAGTCAAAGTCATTTGCTGTTTTAAATTGCATTACAGTACGGCACAGAAGTGTCTTCCTTCCTAAATCCTTAATTTTTCCACATTCAGCAGAAATCAATCTGCAAACGATGCTGTATGTGACTTCATGGCTTTTAAACCAGTTTTTACAAGAGATGTAGATGTGATGAAGCAATGGAGAAATATTACATTTATGGATGTGGTTTGCACTTACAGTGCATTGAAGTATATATGAAATGTGTTCTCTGGGTATTAAACCCAGCAACATACACTTTATACCTTTTTAATACACTATATACGTTCATTGTATAGAGAACATAACAGGAGCATTCTTCAAATCTTCTTTTGTCTTTTACAGAAAAGAAAGTCATTCAGATTTGGAATGAGAGTGAGTAAATGACACTATTTCTTTCAATAAAAAGACAAAAAAAACTAGACATGTGACCCGACTTGATGTTTGTGACAGTCATGTTTCACTCTCCGTCTTCTTGTCCTACAGCGTGCATCTCTGCTGTTCGGATCTGTTCCACCTGTCCACTGGGATGGCTTTACTCACCAGGGCTCCGCCCACTTCTCTTCCTGTGCTGTGATTGGTTGGAAGTGAGCTGTCTGACTGCAAAAGGGGGAAAAACTTGGTTTTCATCCAACAAAGTGTCATTGGGGACACGCATGGCCTGCTGGAGGCAGGGACTCGGGCGCTAATGGGGCCCGCAGCAGCACCTGGGGATTTTGGAGAGAGGGTTGGAGGAGGAATGCAGAATGCCGTGGTAACCAGAAGGACTGTTTTCTTCTTTTTTCCTTTTACCTTACTTTGAAAAGGCAAGGTGTGCTGGTCTGCAATCTGTCATGAATGTTTGTCATTAGTTGCTGGGTGACAGTTTGGTTTTAGATGGACAGCGACAGATGATAGATAGATAGATGGATGGATGGATGGATGGATGGATGGATGGATGGATGGATGGATGGATGGATGGATGGATGGATGGATGGATGGATGGATGGATGGATGGATGGATGGATGGATGGATGGATGGATGGATGGATGGATCTCTCTTCATCACTGTTTAAATCTTACTCTCTGCAAAACTTTCGCAAACTTGTGAAACGGAGCTTATATGAAACACATATGCTCAACTGAACAGGATAAGACTATATTTACAGGAGCAGAGAAAAACATTTATTATTTCATCAAAAGCTTGTTTAAAAAAAATCTGGATGAGAGAGAGAGCGAATGAAAGAGAGAGAGAAGTGGTAAACAGGCAGGGCAGGTGTTGACGATGCTAATGAAACGGATGACAGATGGCGAGTTTCTCCGTCGCTCACTGTGCGGATAATGGATGAAGGTAATCAAATTCCTCTGTGGCTCTGTGACTTTCCTCACAACTTTCCCATCAATAGTGCCATCAAACCTCACGGCTGTCACACACCCCGTAGATATTAGAAGCCTGAAAAACTCCACACAGCCTTTAATGCAAAGGCCTTTTTTAAAAGTAAAGGGATGTTTAGACTTGACGCGTTTCCATTTGTAGATGGGTAAGTTTGACCACTGGCCTCAAATGCGTTTTAAGATGCCGTGTCTGGTTAACACAGTTGGACTTTTGAAACGCTTCTTAAAACACCTGCGTTTTCAGTGGGTCATTGAATATTTGAGCAGATTGGTATTATCCATTCAATAAACCTGGTCGTAATTCAACGTCGTGCCAACGTTGCCGTGGTTGAGCAGAGGAAAAGGCTGTCATTTGCAATTTATCCATTTTTTGTCAATAAATGAATTCCAACATTCATTCATCGTTATGATAAAAGACGTCCAAAAATAATTGAATAATTTCCCACTTAAAGGAACAGTTCACCCCAAAATCTAAATTCTGTCTTTATTTACCCACTCTCAAGTTGTTCCAAATCTTTTTAAATGTCTTTGTTCTGATGAACACAGAATAAGATATTTCAACAAATGCTTGTAACCAAACAGTAACTCTCAAAAATAGAGGTTCTTAAAAGGTTCTTCACAGCGATGCCATAGAAGCACCATTTTTGGTTCCACAAAGAACCATTGAGTCAAAGGTTCTTTAAAGAACCGTCTCTTTTTCACCTTTTAATAATCTCAAGAAACTTTTTTCGCCGCAATGAAGCTTTTGTGAAACAGAATGCTTCTTTGGTTGTTAAAGGTTCTTTATGGAACCATTTAGACAAAAAAAAGTTCTATCGAAGAACTTTTTGAAGCACCTTTATTTTTAAGAGTGTAGGAAAAATTACTTGATACATTTCTTTGTTCTGATGAACACAAAAGAAGATATTTTGAAAAATGTAAAGCAAACAGTTCTGGGACACTTTTGACTGCTATTGTACTTTTTTTGGCCAAGAACTGTTTGGTTACAAACATTCTTACAAATATCTTTCTCTGTCTTCATCAGAAAAAAAGAAACTTATACAGATTTGGAACAACTCGCGGTTCAGTAAAAGATGACAGAATTTTCACTTTTGGGTGAACTGTCCCTTTAAAGGACTAGTTTACTCAAAAATAAAAAATTGTTTTATCTCACTCATGTTATTCAAAACCTGTATATGATTCTTATTATTTGTAACACAAAAGAAATTTGGGAAATGTGGTTTTGTTTCCACATGGTTACCAACATTCTTCGAAATATCTTCTTTTGCCTTCTGCAGATGAAAGAAAGTCATACATGTTTAGAATAGCACAGAGGTGTGTAAATAATGAAATAAAATGTTCGCTTTAACTGCAGCCAACAAGCTAACCATACTCATTCTCAAACATTAGGTGTGTATGTGCTATATGACATGAATAAATTCATTTCCATAACGATAAAACAACAGCATATGAACATATACATGACAAAGAGGTGTGAGCGAAACATTTTCACAGGTCTTCCTTATGAAACAAATTTTCTGTTGTCAGTCTTGCTTAGAGTAACAAGGTGCTAATTGCAGCAGTTACGCTGAAACATATTGGATGTAAAAAGTGTAATTCCTTGTGTGGGAGGGGATGCTGCTGTCAAATTGTGCATTTGTTTAATTTTTCAGCTTTTCTCGTCCCGATTTAACTTTCGTGGAGACGGGCATGTTCTTTTGTGAATTGAACAAATCTTTCATACACATGTCATGTTTAGAGTTGCTTCAGTTTTAAAGTTTAATGTATAGCTCGTCTTTTGTTTGTGCTACAGAGATGAATGATGCGTCAAATCGTGCAGCTTCTTAAAGGAACAGTTCACCCAAAAATGAAAATTCTTTCTTTATTTATTCAACCTCACGCCATGAAATTCTTTGCAATGACAAAAACAAAAGAATGTATTTTGAAGAACGTTGGTAACCAGACAACACTGAACGCCATTGACTTCCATTGTATGAACACAAAACCACACTGAGACTTTTCACAAAATATCGTCTTTTCTGTTTACTGACGAAAGAGTCGCATAGAGGTTTTGAATGACATGAGGGTGAATAAATGCTCATAGATTTTTTTTTATTTTTAGGGCGAACTGTCCCTGTAAGGAGAGATACGTTATTATATGCTTAGACCTAAGACGTTTTGAATGGTTGTACAAATTCTCAAAGTACAAAGAAAAAAGCCATCTGAACCATTGAGCATCTACCTAACAACCGTACACCATAGCAACACCCTGGCAACCACCCACCACTCTCTTAAATTGCTTTTAAAGATGTCTCAGACTCTGCGTAAAAACTGTGCATGAGGAGCAAAGAGCCTTTGTTCTAAAACATGATTCAGTTTCATTATGTATGCGTGTTTAATGGCCTCTTTGTGCTTGGCAAACAAACTTCTATGGCCTAATGGCAACAGGGGCATATGGTTTACAGCAGCGACTCATCTAAATGCATAAAAAACAATCCCATTTACACATAAGAGTGCCCATCCACGCACCCACGCGCGCTTTCTAATAACGTATAGTTAGTTTGACGATTACGACGGCGACGCCTGATCCGCGCACGACTCGGAGAGCGTCGATATCCTCGGGCACCGCTGCCAAGCTGCCAGTCGGTACCGTCACACCTTACTGCCTTTAAAGATTGCCCTGCAGGGACAGGAGGGAACGCTGAACAGCCGGGCAGCTCTGGAGAGTTACGAGGTGGGAGCCATGCCAAGACGTGCCCACCAGAGAGGGAGGGGGGTGAGGGAGCTATTCATCCACAGCCATCATGAAGGACAGAGAGTCGGGACTAAAACAGAAGCGACACGGATCTTACATGTACCTTGCGCGGCCAATCAATTCTCAGAGTCTGCGCCGACGCTGCGTGAGATATATGCGCAGACATGCGGGTCTGCGGCGTCGTAATCCGCAGAAATGCCAATGGAAGGCAGAATGTAAATGAGGCTGTTATTACACAGCCGCGTTCATCAAACTGAGCTGGAGAGACTTGGATGGGCCTGATGAATATGCATGCAAATTTGTTAATTAAGTTAATTATTCTGCTGAAAATTCATTTGTCTTCCCAAGGACATTTCGGCAATGATTTTAACATGTTTCCACCATTAGTCATGCACGCTGCTGTTTAAAATCACTTTGTCCACTCCATTTAATTATTTCTTTTGTGAAAAGTTTCAGCCCCATTGCAGGAATTCGTAAGTATTTTACAAGGCGGCTAATTCGTGTAAATTCCTAGAATTCGAAGGAAGATGATGGTGAAGAGGTCATGATATGTTGCAACCCAGTCTCACGGCAGTTCGTGGCATATACACGAAATTTGGAATCTATTCATTCGTGTTCACGGACACGAATATCTCCATTTTTTCGTGTCAATGAGCAGGACTTTCTTTTCGTGTCACTCAGCACGACTTTCAATACACAGACTGCGTGTGTATTTACATTTATATATTCATAGGCCTAACTGTCAACACTCCCGTTTTTCACAACCATCTCTCGTTTGTCACACCCATTTCCCGCCACCCTCCTGTTTTGTTATTTCTCCCGTGAAACTCCCGTATTTCAGTTATTTGTCATTTGAAACTCCCCGACCGACGGGAACCGGAACGCGTTCACGGGGTGGCTCTGTGGCTTGAGCCACTGCCCTCACGAGCTGAAGCCCTTTGGGACGCGAAATAGAACGGTAGGCGAAGTGGAGTAGAGAGGATTCACATCCCCGCGAAATATTTCTCTTATTACACCGCTAAAGGTCCTTATATTCCACTCCGCGTTTTCCAGTTAACACTCGCTCTTCACAGTCTGTGTCCGCTCACTGAAGACGACATATCGTTTCATCGACAGATAGATGCAGTACAGTAGCGTCTAATAGCTGTTGTTGTTACACTTTCTTTGCCTTTTGCAAAAAAAAACGTGTTATGAAAAGTGTTGTGTTCTGCAGACATCTCTGAATAAAAACAGGTAATATAGAGTTTATTTCTAATCTTTCCCGTTCTGTGACCATAAGCGGTTCTTGTAAATAACACGCAAACACTGTTAAATCCATCCATGTAAATAAAAAATAAAAACATTCTGCTAACTAACAAACAAAGTTAAAACAACCGAACTACGGGACGCGTGAAAGGACAAACTGCTCGTGCTTTTTCAAACCGCGTTTAGATCATGTCTGACTTTGAGATCTCTGGCAAAATTTAAATGCTAAATTAAGATGATACCTTTCAGATATACCATTCATGGATTCATGGCCCTGTCAGCTTATATTTACATTTCAGAATTTGACATGAAAATTATGTTATGTTAGATATAAGTAATTAAAACTATTTATAGCAGAGGGGTGCCCTATTTGCCCTGCACAACCAACCAACCCTCCCTTGAGACTTTTGTGATATGTCTATTTTAAAACAAGTGCTTGAAGTAGGCTGCAGAATATATCAAAATTATACAAATATTGCAAATGGTTTGCAAAAACATGGTCAGGTTTGTTTTCATGTAGGCAGGGTATACTGCAACAATAAAAGCTTTCATTTATTTAAATATTATTTCTTAAAAACATTATCCATAATTTCTAAATATATATTTTAATATATAGTTTCATTTCTTTTATATTTTTAATATATTCATGTAAATATATATATATAAAATGAATACATTTTATTATCATTCAATTTTATTTTACAAACGCAAACATTCATTTATCATATTACTTAACAAGTTATCAAATATCGCATTGTTTTAATATTGTGCAGCACTTAACAAAAGTGACAAAAGTAACCAAAGTGATGCTGTGAAGTTACTGGTGGTTGCTATGCGGTTGCTAAGGTGTTCTGATGGGGTTTGGCTTGTTACTGTGCAGTTGCTATGGTATTCTTGGTGGTTGCTATAGGTAGTTGCCCATTGGTCTAAGTCAAAAGAGCTCACCCTTATATTTCTCTGGTCCCTGTCTGGGTTGGTTTGTTCTCTGTATATAAAAAATATAAATAAAAGAAAATGAAGAAAAAAAACATCCGAGTTGTCGTTCATGTCCGTAGCAAAAATGGTGCGATAGATGTTTGTTTAAATCCCTAACCTTACGCCTGCCTTATACAGCAAACACGACTAATAAAGTAGACGGTTCTGGTTATAATGAGAAGGAGATCAGGATCAAAATCTTTGAGAGAACAGATGTCTATCGGCTTCAATCGACGCCACACCTGGTTATTAAAATGCATCATTTCATGCAGAAAGACATTTGAGGGAGCTGAGAATAATTCCTTTGATATTTAGAAGACAGGAATTTTGTTTTAGTAAGATGAGACTCTAATGCTCCATTCAGACGCTTAGATTAAAAGCATGTAAATGAAAAGTCGTTGCTGTTGTGTTGAACATCTCACTTGTGAGATCAGTTCAGTTTCTTCACATGAATAATAAACAGACGTTAGATGAACATATGAGCGTAGTTCAGAACCATGGACACTTTGATAATTTCATAGATTTTCTCGGTGAGCCAGTGAGATGGAAGAGATGATTTTAACACTCTACTTCACCCGAATCTGCTCTCTATTAACCCTGAAGTCCTAAGAGGTTTGCCTGTGGCAAAGGCACCACCTTACCCCTCATGCCTGTAAATAACTCTTCATTGTTTACCTGTTATTATCTCCAATAATTCAGTAATCAGTCATTTTAAACATAAAACAACAAATGATTAAACAACTGTAGATGTAGACAGATGAAAATACAGACAGAAGATGAAAATGATGATGTTGCTCTTTCATAGCTCAGCAACTAATGGAGTTCTTTGTTGTGTTTTGTTTAAGTATCAACATATTCTCAGATATTTGATTGTTTAGGAGAACTAAAAACTGAAACAAACGAGACTTGTTCAACCAGTATGGAGGTGTAAAATGAATGTAGATTGTAGAGGTAAAATCATCTGGATTTGGAAATTCAGATTGAGATCTTCAATAATATGGACTTTTGATTACAGACTTGACAAATCTGAGCTCAGTTTGAGAAAAAGAGAGCTCAGAGACGTTGTTGAGATCCCTTCTGAAACTCCAATAGATACATTTGTCAAATTTCCCTCTTTCTAGGATAAATCAATACATCTTTCTTTAAATCAATAAATCTAAATTCTTTGATTTTTCTTTCCTATGAGGATGGACAGACAGATCGAAGGATTCGAATAAGAATATAAAATAACTCAAACCATTTTCCAAGTCGCCCACTTGCTGTATATTCAAAGGGCTGCATACATGTAAAAATAGATGAAAAAAGGTCAGACATTTGCTTTTCATCCATAGATTTTTTAGAAAACAAAAGAGAGCAGAAGAATCGAAATAACATGTTAAGTTAAATAAAGACAGGAGGAGAGAAGGTAAAAACAAGATCGGTCTAATGAGACGCTATTGAGCAGAAAACAACATCTGTTTGGCTTCTGGCTATAATCCGAGTACACATTTGCCAGAGAGGTACAGTTTGGTGAAGGACCATGTCTTTCAAGAAACTCATAAACAGATGCAGTGAACAGGTTTTCTGCCACCTCAACTTTTTCAACAGTTCAAAATTAGTTTCCATTTAAAGCTGCGCAGAGTCTTTCAAAGGCTATTTTGCTTCACACGTTAAATATTTTCATTTGAATTGTGGTTCTTCATGCGTCAAACCACAGAAAATAAAAAGAAATATATAACTTCTATGTTTTGCTTTCTGTTATGAGCAGTAGCAGTTAGATCTCACCCTTTATTTTGAAATATCCACCTTCATGTTAACATGGCGAAATTGCAGAGCATGATAGAGGACAAGGTATATAAGAGCTTCAAATGCCAAAGCATCTATATTGTAAGATTTGTGATCTGTTTAAAATATATGATCCATACCAAAAGAAAATCACCATTTCTTTGGATTTAGGATTTATCTATATTGATATATGTTTTGTAAAATTAAAATGATTGAGGTAACTGTCTGTTATTAATAGAAATGTGTTCTGTTGAATTGTACATTTTGATTGATTGACTCTTTGTTTGAGCTGGGAAAGTGTCCGGAAAAGAGAGCATCTGGCTGCCGTCTATAAAGAAAACGTGTTCTGGGATCATTTTATGGAAGTAGTGGGACTCCGAATGAGGTTTTTAACAAAGTTACGGGTATATGCATTTGCAGATGCTTTTATCTAAAGTGACTTACAGTGTATTTGTTTATTGTTCCCATGGGAATCAAACCTATTTGACTTGTGCAACGAATGCTATATGCTCTACCAATTGAACGACAGGAACACTGACAATACATAATCAATACAGGATTTAAAACAGTTTAGTGATGTTGAGAACAGAGATGCATTTATTGACCATCGTTTCATAACGTTCCAACATACAGCATTTACAGCAAAGCTAACATACTTCTAATCTTCTACTTCTAATCTAATCTTCTAATCTAATCTTTTTTTCAGTCAATTGATGGTCATCTAAATATATCTACATTTATTTAATCAAGTACAGCAATACAATACACAGTATAATCTGTTGTTGGACATACAGTAAGTGTTTTGCTCTACCATTGATGCCTAAATTGATTTTGTAATTGTTTGTTTAGGTCTTTAGAATGGACATTTAAAAATGTGGAGAAACAAAATGACTTTCCAATAAATTGTTCATTTATTCTCCAGAATCTAAATGGACTTGTTGTGTTTTGCAAATTACAAATTAAAGACCATTCCAAAAATAGTTACATTTCTAAATGTATCGTGGACATTTCAGTCCAGGGTCTGTTGAATTTCAACCCAATCAAACTTCAGGAGTGACAGCATGACAAGACTTTATTGAACTTTTCCTAAATAAGTGTACAAACATTACTGTTGTATTGCTTAAAAGTGAATATGAACGTATTTTCTTTGCTGTATTTGAGGTCTGAAAAAATCCAGAGCATCATTTCTGTTATTTTCACCCTTCTCCAGTTTTTAGTTTCTGCAAATAAATGCAAATAGAAACAATATTCTAATTTGACATGTGGTGGAAATATGCTTAGTAGAACACAGAATGAAACAAAATAATCATTTTACCTAAACACTATAAATAGTAAAACTAAAAATGGTCTCTTCATTTTTTCGGCGGCTGTATTTCCCACTGCTTGACCACCACTGCCCTCTACTGGATAAAAGCATAAACTACCCATCCATTCTTTAGCAACTTCTGCGTACGTTCTTAAAAAATGAAGGTTCCAAACGGGTTCTTCACAGCAACAGCACAGATAAACCGTTTTTTTTCTGTAGCTTTACACAACATACTGAGTTTTACATCCGCTTTTTTTGTCTTTGTTCCTCTTTAATATTTGGTGACACAGCACAACACTGATGCGAAACACTTTTTTTTAATTCAACGTAATCTTCTTCAACACATACAGTAGATACACTTTAAAAACTTTTGTTATTCTCCAAAAGTTGCTTCTAGTTTGGCTTTTGCAAAGTTTTGTTTAGCCTATTTTACAAAGGCACGTGCGTCTTAAATTTGATTTTACAATGACTATCTCATATATTCTTATTTGACCCATATTTTCTGCGTTTTCATGTGTCCAGAAGCTCAGAGATGTGTTTGCCCTGAGAAGCTGCTCTGGGTGCTGAAAGTATGTCTTCTGTACCTCCGTGAGGACCATGAGAGATATCTCCTGAACTTCTTTCCTCCTAAGATGTGAATGAGAGGATTCAGACAGCAGTGGCTGAATGCTAAAATGTGACTGATGACGTACACCATCTCCGAGGTCTCCCAGGCCATCATTCCAGGGACATGTAAACTCTTCAAGACGACTAGAAAGAGGAAGATGTTGTACGGTGCCCAGCAGAGAAAAAAGCCCACGACAACACAGAAAATGATACACGCAGCGTTATGTCTGTTTCTGCTCGCCATGTGGCTCTTATGAATGGTAAACCCCATCCGGGCGTAACAGAACGCAATAACCATGAACGGCAGCATGAAAAAGAGAATTATCTGAAGGAAATATCCAAGTGTCTCTGTGAATGCGGAGTCATATCTGAGAACACACAAGACCGTGTCAGGGTTGTCTACAATTGCAGAGTAGAAGGCTTCGGGCAGACTGAAGCCTATGGAGATCAGCCACGCCATGGAGGATGAGACGTGCGTGTAAAGTCTGAAACGATTCCCAGCGGATGTAGCGAACACCGGATGCACGATCACCACGTAGCGATGGACCGTCGTGACCGTGAGGAACGTCATGTAACTGTACAGACCCAGGAAGATGCCCCAGTTGAATAGTTTGCAGCCCAGCTCGCCAAAGACCCAGCCACAGATGGTATCGATGGTCCAGGGGATCAACATGAGGGAGAAGATGAGGTCAGATGCTGTGAGATGGAGAAGGAACCAGTCGGCGGAGCTCTTCAAACCCTCCTTGTTCAGGACCCACAGCAAGAAACAGTTTCCTGGTAGACTGATGCAGATGATGATGATGTAGCATACAGCACAGATCACAGGGCCATGAGTCAGATGATCCTCTAATGTGATCAAATGGCCATCGTATATGTAGTCCATGTAATAATGGCTAAAGTTCAAGTCCTCCTGCATAATCTCCTGATGCATCGCGCTGTCTGTGAAATGACAGAAGTTCAATATTGTTACAGTGAATCATTCAGTCTATTTAGATTTGTTTAGCATCGCTTTTGCACATGCTTGCTGAATATATCACAAATGTTTCCACAAAAGGTTTAGTGTATTCGATTTTGTGTACACTGTTCACATGTTGATGGTTTTAACATGGCGACATCGCTTTTGGCCACAACTGTACATTTGAACTCTTAGATGACTTTCGGAGGATTTTTATTTACCTTTTTATTTTCTTATTCTTCTAACAAGGAACATTTCTTTGTGAGCATATACTTGCCACTTTTTGTAAACAAGAAGTTACTCAAGAAATCATTTGTAGTTAAGTACGCAAATCCACCCTCAAAAGCTGCCATTATATACTATACATATAATATATATTATAATTTTTTCATTTCTACTTGTTTATTTACCAAACACGTTTATCCAAGGCGACTTTGGAGCAATTGGAAAGAGACAGCATTTAACGTTTTGTCTGTTTCTAGGTTGTGCAAAACCTGCTGAGTGTTATTTTTCTGTGGAAAACAGAAGGATACTTTTTTAGAAAAAATAGCAGCGCTTTTTCATGCAACCCTAAAAAATTGGGCCCGTTATGGTGATTTTATACTTTATGAAGCTTATTGTTACAACAATCGATAGACAACAGCAGCAAGCATTCAGAAGATTTTTTTACTTTGGTGTTCCACGGAAGAAAAGAAAAGAAGAGCTCAAATGTTGATAAGGATGATAAGTAATGAGAGAATTTTCATTTTGGATTGAGCAATTTATTTAAATCTATCAGAAACGAATACATATTCATAACAAAAATAAAAGGAAGAAATAAAGAAAGACAGATTTATGTGAAACAAGAAGTACCTTGATTCTGGTGATTTCCTCAAAATACAATATCTACAATAGAGACTTCTTTTGCATGTCTCACTCTTACGTGAATGAACGGCCAGCCCACTCACACCCCTCCTCATCAGATCTCTAACACACCAAGTTATAAATCTCTTTCAAAATATATTTTCTCATTTTGAGTCCGTATTCGTGGTGCAGAAAGTCTTTCACTTTTGACTATTATTGCATATCACTGCGCAGAAACCCCCCAAGTGTTTCTTCTAGACTGTAATGACTAGGAGAATAAATGAAAAGTGAACTGAAACACTTTACAATTTGACATCTCAAATGTCTCTGATTTTACAAACGTCTCCAAACAAAAGCCAGACATTTCCGTGATACAGTATGAACTCAAACGTTTCTCATCAAATGTTTTGACACCAAATGATCTGAGCTGTGCATATAGTTGTGCTGTGTACTCAAACCGTCAACAGTCTCCTGAGCAATGAATCGATTTATCAAGTCTAAAGTCAAGTATATTCCGTAATGCGTTTTACTGTGTGTTGAGTTCACAGTTCCCAAGATCTCTCTCATTGGTGTACGGATGAATCCTGGAGTCGCTCGGGTCGGTGGGTCCTCTGTTCTGCCCCATCCACCTGAGCTCAGGAAAACAACACAAAAAGCTGGAGAGAAACCTTTTAAACCTCCATCTGAGGAAATACAGCACTGGGTTCATGCAGCAGTGAGAAAACGCCAGAATTCTGCACACCACGAACGCAAGATTCAGTCGGTCATATTTACAGGGGTCATAGAGAGACATCAGCACTATGAGTATATGATACGGCCCCCAGCATATAAAGAAAGCGATGACGATACACAGCACCAGTATGACAGTCCTGTGCTTCTGTCTGCTGGATGTTGACATCAACGTCAGCAAGATTTTGGTGTAACAGAAAACGATGAGTATAAACGGTACAAGGAAGAGCAGAATGAGTTGTGTGTAATACCCTGCGTGATCGTTGTCCGTCTGGGTGCTTTCACACGCGTAGGTGTCCAAATCTTTCTGTGCAATGGATGCCATGGAGTCTCTTAGAGAAGCTATCAGACTGATGATCCAGGCGCCAGCACAGGCCGCTCTCGAACACTGAAGCCTCCGACTTCCCGTTAGCCAATCCCATCTCACCACCACCACAAAAAAGCGATCAAGTGTCATGGCCGTCAGAAGGATGAGGCTTCCGTAGATGCCCACGAAGTAGGCCCCGGTCATGATCTTACAGGCAACGTCACCGAAGACCCAGTGGTGGAGATACTCGACGCACCAAAACGGCAACGTAAGTGTGAACAGCAGATCGAAAAGTGCTAAACAGAATATGAAGAGGTTGGTGGCTCTCTTTAGATCTTCATAGCAGGTCAGGGCGCACAGGAGGACACCGTTGCCAAGTATGCTGAGGCAGAAGATAATGGCGTAGCACACAGCCGTGGGTTTTTTGTAGTCGTAAACCTCACACATTGGGATTAACCCATGCCCATAGTCGTAATATGAGTCATTATATTCGAGATCTGCAGAATTCTGATCATTGCTGCTGTTGTACGTGAGCAATTCCATCATGCCTTTTGCATCTCTGGTGAATAAAAACATGGCGAGGAAAGACAAGCGAGAATTTTTGATATTTAATCTCATTTTGTAACTACAACAAATGCAATCTACACTCTTAAGACTAAAGGTGCTTATAAGGTTATTCACAGGGATGCCATAGAAGAACCAGAACTATACAGTCAAAGGTTCTTTAAAGAAGAAAACAGAAACTGAAAGGTTCTTTCGATGTTGAATGTACTTGAACTGAAAAGTTCTTCTATGGCATCGAAGAACCTTTTGAAGCACCTTTTTTAAGAGTGTATGAGCTACAGTATTCAATGATTTAACAATGGCATTTAAAGACAAAAGGACAATGAAATCGAAGCCTACCTCAGTGTCTGGATTAAGAGATGTGTATCTGCTAAATTGTGTGAATAGCAATATCCCACTTTGGTCGACGCAGTCGTTTCCGTTTGCTAATGTTAGCAGTTTCACAATGAATAAACCAAAAGTGTTACTTACCATTGCAGTGTGTGATTTCTGAGAAGCCCAAGTGTTTGTGCCAAACGGGTGCCACAGACCTTATTGAAACATACAATATGAGGAATAAATACAGGATTATCAGAAAAACAACAACAGTTTGTTAACTAATAACTCTTATGGACTAATAATCTGTTATAAAAATGAAACCATACAATCTTTTTGGGAATGCTTTGAAACCTTTGGAGGACGATTGTATGTCGAATGAGAATACAAAAAAAACACCATAATTTTACAGAAGTTGTCTGTAATTTTCTTACCGTTTCATTGGTTGGCTGCTGATATCAGCTTTAGAATTTAAAGTTTTCGTATTTATCAATATAACTTTAAAATGTAACATTCTGCTTAATTTCTTTATTATTACATTTGGGAATTTATAGTCCGTATATTATCTGACCTGTGTTTCTCTCTTTCATCTTAAATGTGTGCTTTACTGAGATAACCACACTGTGTGTGTGTGTGTGTGCGTGCGTGCGTGCGTGCGTGCGTGCGTGTGTGTTTGTGTGTGTGTGTGTGTGTGTGTGTGTGTGTGTGTGTGTGTGTGTGTGTGTGTGTGTGTGTGTGTATATTGTGCTCTGTGCGTGTGGAGTTGTGTTTTATGCATGTGGGTGTGTATGAACCTGTGTGCGAGTCTGTATTCTGTGTGTGTTCACTTCTTTTGTTTTAACTTGTATAACTTTAACATTTTGCTTATAGTCAATATGTTTCATGTACAGCTGCTTTGTAACAATGAAAATTGTAAAGAGCGATATATAAATAAAGTTGACTTGACTTAACCACACGATTTAAACACAAAGAATCACTTAACCGCATAATATGTCTGCATGAAAACTGACAACATCACATAAACCACACCGAACCACATCTACTTGTCAAAATGAGTTTATTGTCATGACATAAGTGACTTATAATGCAAACATAAATGCAATTAAATTCTATAGTGCTTTTCACAATTTTGCACTGATGCAAAGCAGCTTGCATATACCGTAGAAAGATGTAGTAGAAAAACTAAGTATATAATACATGGTAATTAGAATAAATTATATTATTGCAGTTTTCACAATATAATGTACTTTGATGAAACTGAGGGTTTCTGTGTTTGTACTGAAATGTTCTATTTGCATTGCTAATAAAAATATACGTTTTTTTAATTGGATGTACATTACCTCCTGTAAACAAATTTTCTGTGCTGTGAGAATGTAATCATTTTAATTTAGAAATATGACCAAGTTGACAAATACATCAAATTTAAACATGAAATGAGAAAGTAGCAGAAATATAATGCAAATATATATTTTCATGGTTAATCAAAGCTGACAAATAAAGATGCAGGCCAAAAAAAAGCCCCCAGCACCCTTACCAAGGAAAAGACCACAGCTAACATTTAAAACACATCAAAGGGCCCGCAAAGCAATCCTCCTAACAGCATCAGGCATGTGCACGTTTGAGAAAATAATAAAAAATAAAACATTCTTAACATTTGTTTAATTACAGACACTTTACATGAATTCATTTAATTTGTAGCAGAAGCAGTTTTACATCCACCGATTTCAATCACATCATTTGAAAAGGCCACTTTATTAACTCTGTCATTTTGAAACCACTAACATGGGCAGTTAATGCATAGATATTTCTTCACCGTTCGAGTAAATAAGCTTGCTGTGTCGATTCTGAGGCTCTCTGCCCTTCTTACAAACAGTCCATATCATTTTCTTCAAGTGGTTTCTGAATTTGATTCCCACAAAGACGTAAAACAAGGGATTCAGGCAGCAATGAGAGAAAGCCACCATCCGAGATACGTACATCAAATAGTCGATAGAGATGCTGACGTGACATTCATTGAATGGAGAGATTCCCCAAGCAATCAGAGAGTCCAGAAATATGGCCACATTGTACGGTCCCCATCCCAGGAAAAAAAACACCACTATGCAGAGGATTAACCACACGGTCTTGGCCCGAGTGTGAGATGTCGGTCGAAGCAGTCGTGCCAGGATTTCAGTGTAACAAAAACTGATGACCACGAAAGCACAAATGAAAAAGAAATTTTGCAAGTATGTACCTGCGAGCTTCCAGTTAATCTGACCCTCAAAATCACAGAACTGGATTACTTTTAGATTCATTTTGTTTGTCGATTCCGTCGTATGTTCTGTGTAGTTCACAACTGAGTTGAACATGGCTTGGGGAACGGCAGCGCCAATACTCATGACCCAGATGATAGCAGATGTTATGTAGCAGTGCAGACTTTTCCGCGATAAGACCACTGACATGGGATGCACCACGGCTATGTATCGATGAACGGTCAGAACTGTGAGGAAGATGAGGCTGCTGTAATATCCAGTGTAGAACACGAAGTTTACCGCTTTACAAGCCTCATCTCCAAAAGTCCATCCGTACATGTAATAGTAGGCCCAAAAGGGCAGACCGAATGTGAAAATCAGATCGGAGAGAGCCAGATTGAACAGGAACGTGTTGGTCAGAGATTTTAGATTTTCATATTTCACAAGGACCCACAAGACCAACGTGTTCCCCACACAGCTGAACAGAACCACAATGATGAAAACAACTGGAGTGACTGACGATTCAAACTGAACCACGTTGTCCTTGCTACAGATTTCACTGTCATTCGGATAGTCATATTCAAACTCAATTTGATTCATCTTGATGCCAAACTGTAAAAAAGGACATGTAAATTAGGTGATAATTGTCCATTGAGAAAGGCTGTAAAACCTGCACCTGAGAAACAGGGGAATCTTTTCTTTTTTGTTATTTTTTTATTATCTCATTTTAAATAATCTGTGTAGGTAGACGCCTGATAAATAGTATGAATGATCTAAATGATTAAAAAAGTAAATGATGCATCTAATCATTTCATGTCATTAACCTAACAGGCATTTTAAAAATAAGGAGAACATTGTTATTAATAGAAATATAGAATTACATATAGACGTTCTATTAATAATAATATTAGAAACATATAACCTCATCTAATCCCTTACCTTTAATATTTTCTGAATCAGGTGTCTGTAGGTTGAGCACTAATGTTGAACCCAACAAACTACTGAAACCCTCATCATGTTTTTCTTCCTATAAGAGTTTCACCGACACATACAGTACACACCTGCTCATATCCCCCATCCAACCCAAAACACACCACAGGCCCATTCCCTGTTTTCTGTTCCTATATAACATACTCAGGAGAAAGATCAGAAGAGATGTTGGATGTCTACTATGCTCAACATCTGAGATGTAAACTGTAAATCTACCAACCACGCTACCTTTTTTAAATCATGGTTGTACATGCATCGTATTACTACGGAGCCCGTCTGGTCACCCCTCAGCGAAAAAAAAACAAGCCCCGCAAATCCGTGGCCACAGTTTTGTAATTCGTTCCCTCAGTTTAAAAATCCGTACTCGCAGATTCTAAAACTGTTCCCACAGTTTACAAAACCGTGCTCTCGGATGAATAAACTGTACCCGCGAGTTTACAATCCGTGCTCTCGGTTTTGTAAACCGTCCCCTCAGTTTTTGAAATCTGTACCCACAAATTCATAATCTGTGCCCACGCTTTCGCAATCCGTTCGCACAGTTTTGCAAACTGGAATATAAACACAGTAAGACAATTTATAATATAATCTAAAATAAAACAGTATACAATATTTCTTAATGTTCCTGTAGGAGCTTGTTCTGTTGACAGACAGAGGCTTCAATTCCGCGAGTAGGCTACAGTTTGCAAAACTGTGCGAACAGATTGCGAAAGCGTGGGATATGGCGTTATTTTAATGACAAATGTCGTGAGCGCATTATTACAAGTCGAGAGCGTATTCTTGTCATACGAGCGCGCGAATCTCTCCGCTCGCACGCCGATTTCCTTTGCTCATGCACAAAACTGGACGCGCGCTTTCAATTATACGCTGCTCTCTTATGAATTTTCTCTCCTCTCGCTCAGTGAGCGTGTGCGCACTCAAAATGCGTGCCGTGCGTCCACGAATCCTTTGGTACTCTTGCTGTCGAGAGGTCCTCCTGTGTGTTCCAGGCATTATAGGCTGTCAAAAGTAGTCAACCAATCAGGGATAGGCTTCCACGGCGGGCCAATGAAAACGCGACCTCTTACATGGCATCTTATTGGTTGAAAGTGACTCGACGTATTCAACGAAGCAAGATGGATCCACCACGTTCTCAGGTAACAATATTAATATATTTGATGCAACATTATTAATCAAATGTATATTAGAAATGAACGGGGCATTAGGATGCTTTGTAGGCTACATATAAACGTCAGTTTAACTACCATGTTATTCAGACAAAACAGGCCAACACCCTCAAGTTCATGTGGTCCTCATGCATGTCCTACACTAAACATAGTATTGTCAAAATAGTACTAAATTGATTACCGAACAATTTAGATTGGTGTCTTAAGTTAGCTTTATTCTAAAATAATATTTACTACAAGTAACGGTACATATCAAAACAATAATAGCACTGGAGCATTTGGAAAATCATATAATATTCTATACCTATTTGGTTATGCATTTAATGCGTTTGCAGACAGACACTGTAAGTGTTCTGCATTCAGTGTTCCAGAAGTTCAGGGCACACAACTGAACTTCTATGCAATATACCAAACGCTCCCTTACCGTTCATTTATAATATACATTTGATTAATAATGTTGCATCAAATATATTAAAATTGTTACCTGAGAACGTGGTGGATCCAGAGGCGTATTAAGACCTCATGGTGCCCCCCATCCACCCACCTACCCACACGCAAGAATCCACTCATTAAAAGATTTATATATTAAAAGATTTTATAAGAATGAAACTCAGCAATTTACAATATACTATTTTACAAGAATTACACATTAACATGACACTTTTGTAGAAAAGAACACAAAAAACAACTCTTTTCATCAAGCATTTTTAACAATTAGGCCTACTGTAGTTAAGAGGTCGCGTTTTCATTGGCCCGCCGTGGAAGCCTATCCCTGATTGGTTGACTACTTTTGACAGCCTATAATGCCTGGAACACACAGGAGGACCTCTCGACAGCAAGAGTACCAAGGGATTCGTGGACGCACGGCACGCATTTTGAGTGCGCACATGCTCACTGAGCGAGAGGAGAGAAAATTCATAAGAGAGCAGCGTATAATTGAAAGCGCGCGTCCAGTTTTGTGCATGAGCAAAGGAAATCGGCGTGCGAGCGGAGAGATTCGCGTGCTCGTATGACAAGAATGCGCTCTCGCCTTGTAATAATGCGCTCGCGACATTTGTCATTAAAATAACGCCATATCCCACGCTTTCGCAATCCGTGCGCACGGTTTTGCAAACTGTAGCCTACTCGCGGAATTGAAGCCTCTGTCTGTCAACAGAACAAGCTCCTAAAGGAACATTAACAAATATTGTATACTGTTTTATTTTAGATTATATTATAAATTGTCTTACTGTGTTTATATTCCAGTTTGCAAAACTGTGCGAACGGATTGCGAAAGCATGGGCACAGATTATGAATTTGTGGGTACAGATTTCAAAAACTGAGGGGACGGTTTACAAAACCGAGACCACGGATTGTAAAACTCGTGGGTACAGTTTTAGAATCTGCGAGTACGGATTTTTAAACTGAGGGAACGAATTACAAAACTGTGGCCACGGATTTGCGGGTCTTGTTTTTTTTTCTCCGAGGGGTGACCAGACGGGCTCCGTATAATTCAATTTAAATCTATAAATGTAGGTTTTATATATAAATATGCATTGGTTATGTTAAAATTATATATGTCAGTGACGTGATTAAGTGCCTAATATTGATCATTTATCACCTGATACTTTCATTTTTCTTTATTAAAAAGAAAAGAAATAGAATACTTTTATTTACTGCGTTCCTACCGCGCAACCAAACTATGTGAATCGCGGAACCAATCAAACCCATCTTCAAAATCTTCCGTTTGTGATTGGACTAGAGCGTTGTCAGTTACCCATAGTCGCCGCCCCTCAATGGTGCAAATTTGTATCTACTGTAAATAATCATCCGCGGAGATCATCTTTCTTTATGGAGTATGTCTTTATTTACATATATTTATCTTTATTGACATCATTTTTATTCATTACAGGCTTATTTATCGTGTCGGTATATAAACGTGGGTGATTTATGGTGCTGTAAACGCTGTTGTTTACTTACTAGAAAGTTATGTTGAGCAGGTGCGTTTTGTTTCTTTAATCTGAAGCTTATCGTGGATGGGATGTTTATAGATGTAACGTTAACGTTAGCCGCTTTAAAACAGTCAGTTACCATCATTTCTAAATTGTTTATAATAATAAATGATCTTTCTCTCGTTTTAAAACAAAAGTAACACTGCTAGTGCTTGTGCTTATGCGCCTGCAGTCGTCATCAAACTTTTTTGAACATTGTTCTGCCGTTTACCATACAAATAAATTAAATGATTCTGAATGAAATGAACGTTAGAAATATAGGATGTTTTTTCCCCCCACATTTTATACCAAAGATTACAGTAGCTTGAAGACGTGTTCCCTTTAAAACCTCTTTGTTGTTTTTATTCTACAGGCACAATGTTGATTTTATGAATCGTCAGCACTAACACATTCAGGCCAACATGAGTACAGTCGGTGAGAATCAGCTGCAGAGAATAATCAGAGATCTACACGGTACAGATCTCTTTCTATCAGTTTTTCTCTTAACAATCATGTGAACTGAGTAGCAGTAGTGTATTTGGCCTAGAACATTTTTAAGAGACACTGGTGTTTGTCCCGCTGTATTGTAGAATATTATAATAATGTCTTAAGAAACATTCTTATAAAACCATGTGTGGAAACAATCAATTACTGTCAATTACTTATTACACACTCAGTAGCAATAACTGTAACCAAGTGCTCGTGAGAGTTTCACGCTATATGCAACTTTTGATTTCATGTGTCTATAAACCAATTTTATAATTCCTGGGATACAGCGTCTTCAAGTGGAATAGTTCATACCGACAGTCATGCATATTGGTGTTAGTGTTATGGTTTAGGGATGTTTTACTGCACCAGGATACCTTACCATGATTGAAGGATTGAAGGAGCAAATTCTCTTGGGGAATATGAAAGCCATCTGTCCAGGAACTAAAGCTGAAGTGCCGAAGCAGATGGGTCATGCATCAAGACACATAGAATTCACAGAATGGTTGAAAAAACAAGAAATCGAATGTATTGAAACGGTCCAGACTCAAACCCCCTGGAAGTGGTGTGGCAGGACCTAAAGCATGTACTGCAGCTCAGATGCCTAATGTCACTGATGTAAAATAGTTCTGTGAAGACCGGATACAATTCTTACACATAACACGCGTAACTCCAGAAAACATTTGTTTGCGTGTATTGTTGCTGATGCGAGTGCTCACACTTATTGATAACCAGTTAATACATGAAAGATGTACATGTTGTGGTTCAGTATGGGTTACCTTTATGCGTTCATATTTTTTAGTTGAGGATCTGATATAGTAAAAAAACATTTTACAGCACTGTATATTCTAGTACATATACTGTGTAAATCTGTATTGTACCACACTGGTACAGGTTTAGTCATTTGTGAAGACCTAAATCTAGATGTTTTCTTATGCAGATGCAGTTTCTGAGTTGAGCAAAGAGCACTGTGAGACAGGAGAACCCATCACCGACGACAGCCCCAACCTTCACAAGTTCTGCTATAAACTGGAGTACCTGCTGCAAGTACGACACAGTGTTTCAGATCATTTGACTTGTAACACCGGAGTTGCTGTTGTTATCCGATTTATTTAAGAAAGAAACGGTAATAAAGAATAATGCATTTCATACATTATGGTAAAACAGTTCTGTGTAAGTGTTCTGAGCTTGTAACAAACATAAAAAGATTCATCGCTAGGCTGAATTTCTTGAAATTCTTTCGTTCACCAAAGTCACTGTGGTATTACTAACATGCAAGAAGAAGTGACGTAGTTATGTGGCAAGTAATGCTAAGAAAGTCTTTTTATTTTACATTTGGTCCACTTGGCATTTTTAGAGTCAAACACTCACAAATTGACTTGTTTTTGTCCAGTTTGACCAGAAAGAGAAGAGAACATTTCTGGGAAGCAGAAAAGACTACTGGGATTATTTCTGCGACTGTTTGGCCAAGATTAAAGGAGCCAATGACGGCATTCGCTTTGTCAAATCAATCTCCGAGGTACAGTAATCCACTGCACGTGCCCACATCTCCGCTGGACAACACACATCTTCTAGCTCTTCTCATGTATTCTTTCTTTCTTCGGACGTTTTAACATCCGTCGTCTTCTTCTCTACTCCTGAGGGTTTGAAGCAGGAGGTCACAGTGGTGTCTGGCCTCAGGTTGGTCGTGTTGTTATTGTTAGACTACAGTAGCATTAGAAGCTGTCTAAAGCATTATGACAGTTGCTTTTGCTTAGTGGTTTTAACTTAGGTATTAAACTTCGTAGCGTATATTGTCCCATATCGTTTGTGCTACAGGACAGATATGAAGGACATCTCGTATTTTTTTGGGTACTATTCTGAGGACTCGGATTTAGGATCTTCACCTGTGGGACAATAAATGACAAACGAAATACTTTTGACGTGAAATGAATGAGGAACTAACTTCGAAACGAACTGAAACTAGGAACCAGTATGTTATGTAGACTTTGCGTGCATTCTTTTACTGGTCCTTAAAGCAACCTACAAGAACATATGACATAGGATTTAGTCAAAGATTAGTAAGAATGAACGTTTCTTTAGCTTAAATGGTAGTGTGTGGTGCTAGTGATGGCAGGTTAGTGAATTAGATTGCCAGGGAAACACTCTTACATGTTCCTTTCAATGTACTTTGGTGCAATGTAAATTGGTTTGAATTTAATATAAATATAAAAATGTAGAAGATGAAAAGTAAGTCACTTTGGATAACAGTGCTTGCCAGATGCATTAAAGGGCTAGTTCATCCAAAAATGAAAAATCTGTCATTATTTACTCACCCTCAGGTTGTTTCAAAACTGTATAAATTTCTTTGTTCCGATGAACACGGAGAAAGATATTTGGAAGAATGTTAGCAATTTTCAGTTCTGGGACGTCATCCACTACCATAGTAGGAAAAAAATATTGTGTTTTTTTGTTCTGTTGAACACATAATGAAATATTTTGAAGAATTTAGGAAAACAAAGAGTTCTCCGGCACCTTTGACTACTATTTAATTCTTCCTACTATGGCAGTCAATGATGCCCTTGAACTGAAAATGACTGACATTCTTCCAAATATCTTTCTCTGTGTTCATTGGAACAAAGTCATTTATACAGGTATGAAATAACATAAGGGTGAGTAATAAATGATGACAGAATTTTGAACTATCCCTTTAAGGAGTCATTGGGTTTCAACAAAATACATTTAGCACCAAAATGCATGATTTTGAAAGAGTCTTGAGAGTCCAGACGGATCTGAAAATCCAACATTAACTGTAGTCTGATGTTTCCATCTGTTGTCCTTATGTTCCGTGGTCACCTACTGTAATCCTCCATCTGCTTTTCTGACAGTAGTGTCCCAGAGACAGACATTGGTTGTGTTGTAATAGTGTACTACTCATACTATTCTTGATTCTTGAATTATGCAGCAGTGTGTATATGTGTTTACTTTATACATAGTATGCACGTTTTCTGTATTCATGGAACACTTGAATGTTACTGCTGCTGTCCTACTTTTCAGAACACACTGCACAGAATACTGTATCCCACAATGCAATGCACTCATTTTTTCTGTGTGACAAATGAACTTCAGTGATATCGGCTGTGTTTTCTAACATCATTTTCTATATAGAATGTGTAAATAAACTGCTAGTTAGGCTACTTAAGATTTTTTTCTACACAATGTTGTCTCAAAAACGCAAACTGTAAATTTAAATGTGATATGATGGTCATCTATTTTTGATAAACACAGGGTTTTGCTGCAGTAAGTGATGTTTGCTGAGGATTTGTTGTTGTTGCCGATCAAATGAGAAGCTGTTTTGCTATGTTTGAGCATAAAATCATCTTGCATGATCAAATCTCGTTTATTTTCCAAAACAAAAGTGGTAGCAGGTATATTTTGTACAGAATGACCCTAGATGTTTGACTAAATCATCAACATGTGAGATGGATGGTTCAGGTATTTATTGGACAAATTTATTTAGGGAAATGTATAAGGAAATATGGGGTTGATGTACAAGAAAAACCAAAAGCTAACTAGAAATAAAGCATACATTGACTTCAAAATATTTACATTTTGTAGGTCTCTTCTTAACGTGATGGTTCACCCAAAAATAAAATTTCTGTTATCATTTACGCTTGTCATTTCAAACCAGTGTGACTCTTTTCTTTGGCAGAACAGAAAAAAGACATTCTGAAGAATGTTGGTAAAGGAACAATGGTGGTACCCATTCACTTGCATTGGTTTTGTGTCTATACAATAGAAGTCAATGGGTACTGCTGTTGTTCGGTTTCCAATATTCTTTAAAATATCATTTTTTGTGTTCTGTAGAAGAAAGAAAGTCACACAGGTTTGAAATAAAATGAGGATGAGTAAATGATGGCCATGTGTGGGCCAGCTATCCCTTTAAATTCTTCTCAGAGCTGAGCTTCAGTTTACATTCTTAGCATCACTACAAAGCACACATACAAAATCTTTGATCCATCTTTAATAATATGTTTGAATAAAAGGAGAAGGTGGCCTTTATTATAGGCCAGTACTGTATTTTAAGTCATTTTTATTCAGTGCAAAAGCTTGTTGTGTTTATTTCTTGTGATCATAGCTGAAGACATCACTTGGGAAAGGACGGTCCTTCATACGATACTGTCTCGTGCACCAGAGACTTGCAGATACTCTTCAGCAATGTGTTATGAACTACAAAATCACATGGTAATGTACTCACGGGAATTATGGTCACGGTACCTTTTTCTTAACCCATGTAGAGTATGATTTTAACATCAGAACTCATAATTTAGCATTGAAAAAGTAAACAATCCAATCTGTCAGCATCATGTCTGTTGCACGCTATATAAAGCCAAGATTGGGCAACTTGTAAACAACCCCTTTGGTGTAAACCGCAATTGCATTTCCTTCTTTGAGATAGAATTTCACTCGAAAACATCAAAGAGTGAAACGAGAAGTTAGTTCCATTAACTTTTAAAGGCTTAGATTTGAAGGAAATTGGTTTGAGTTGAAACATTCATCAATGAAATGTTACTGAATCAGTCCAGATATTTAATGCAATTATACATCAGTTAAATCTCTGTTTTTCTAAAGCAACTATTTACATCAGAGGATGTTGAAGCAAAACATTTGTCCGCACCTCAGTTTTTCTCTTCCTCAGTCCATTTTCACTTCGCTTTAAACAAGAAACCTGTCTACTTCCTCTGCCAGAGCATATTGACGTGTAATGTCAGCGATTTTTATTCTGATCCTGACCACACAGTTTTTTCAGTTTTGTGTGTTATGATCCTATGACGGATCTACTTATTTCATTATCCCTGTTTTTTAATCTGTAGTGACTGGTATTATGAACGCAGCCCTTTCCTAAAGTCCCATCTTAACACTGACATCATCAACCATCTGTATGAACTCAACGAGGTCCAGTTTGACGTAGCATCCAGGGGTCACGACCTTGACTCCGACTGGCCCACCTTTGCCAGGTAATTCATGATGGTTTAACCCTTGAACAGGTGTATCACTATAGTAACACAGTGCCCTCCACTATTATTGGCACCCTTGGTAAATATGAGCAAAGAAGGCTGTACAAATAAATAAGAAATTTTAGGGGTGCCAATAATTGTGGCCAGGGTGTATTAGAATTTTTTTTTTCACAATGTGATATTCCCCCCACTTCAAATTGTTTTACTTGAATGAAATGTTGGAATTTTGTGTATTTTTAAAACAAAAGATCAAAAGGAGAAACAATTCAGATTTATTTTTACAGCCTTCTTTGCTCATATTTACCAAGGGTGCCAATAATAGTGGAGGGCACTGTATCCCAGTTTCAACACGTTTAACCACTTTTTATCTGTGCATTTCATAGGTTTTTAGATTCAATAGCATCATTGTAAAATATTTCTGCATTAAATGACATCAATTTTGTTATTATATTCCCATAAGCATTAGGCAACTACACAAGGTCATCTATTGGCATAAATCCTAACATCCTGTGTAATTCATGACCAGATAATCTTAATGAAACAACTCAGCAAAAGAGATGTTTGTTTTGTGCACATACAGAAAGACTCTGGGATCAGCAGTCTCATCCCATGCGTGGAAACCACCCAGTCGCTGCTCCAGTGTCACCAGTCTGGTCAGCAGTTACTCACAGGTTTAGTAACACATTAGGCCCTATTTGAACTTTACTTTTGGGTTCGTGCCTTAGATATAAATACATAACTACATGGACCCCCTTGAAAACAAGATGGTGCATCTCAAGGGGTTTATCCAATAAATAAATTTGAATTCATTCATTAATTCTCCAAAGTTGGACATAAAAACATTACAGCAGAAGAACATCTCAAAAGGAACGTAATGCATTGTTGTGTTTCTCTTACAAAGGGTGACAACAGTGTACAAAAAAATGTAAGAATTTTTCCTCTGCGTTTATGAAAGTGTCGCCTAATATACTCGCCTGACATCGCCGTTTTCACAAATGAACATTTTTATAGTTTACACAGATCATTTTCAGACATTTGCGCTTTACAACCCATTTTCAACATTTTGCATTTTCAGGCCCCCAAAAAGCCATTATTTTGTAAATGAACAGCCAAAGTGAATTTGAATACAATGTTGTGTACGTCCCCCTAAAAGACAGATTTTTATCATTATTGTATCTGTTCATTTTTTGATACAATATTTTTTTTATTTGCGTTAACAATGTTATTTTTTATTGGATGCAAGAATGCTATTAATTTAAATAAAGTAATATTGTCGTTGTTAATAAACTTAAATCGGTCACTTTTACATCTTGCAGCAAACTCAGGAGTTTATTTCAGGCCAGGATTTCAGTTCCAGTCTTCTAGGTGATCTGGGAGAGCTGGGCGAGCTCTCCTGTACTGCTTCTGAGAACCTTCGCTTAGAGCTTGACCAGTCTGAGCTGAAACAACAAGAGCTCCTGGAGAAGATCCGGCTGCTGACCGATGAAGCAGCTGATCTGAGGGCTGTGGTCAAGGATCTGGAGGAACAGATATCGGCTGCTAAAAGTCATGAGAAAAGAGTGCAGTCTGCAGGGGTGGAGCAGAAGGTCTTCAAGACTGTCAGAGAGTGCACCGATCGTCTCCAAACAACCACGCAGGAACTGGAGGCTCTACGGCTACAAGAAGCATCAGAACGCAACCTAGAAGCCAAGCTGAACGTCACCGAGAACAGAAACATGGAGCTGCTGGCCAAACTCGACGGAGCTTTGAGCGAAAATGCACAGCAGGCCGCCAGTTACTGCGACTCGGCCTGGACGATCCAAGAGCTCCTGACCAAACTAAAAGAGGCGGAACAAGAGAGAACCGAGTGTAAACGACTGGCGGAGCGACTTGCTCAGGAGCTGAAGCAACAGGAGGTGAAACTAAAAGAGGTTGACCGCAAACTGGACGCATTTAACACGACTGCCAACAAGGAACGAGCAGCTGCGGATGAGCTGCAGATGACCGTAAACCACCTCCAGGGAGCGCTTTCTCTGAAGGAGCGGGAGACAGATAACCTTCGTACGCAATTGCAGGACTTGCAGAGCGCACTGAAGACGCGAGAGTCCCATCTGGAGGAGATGAAGGGACGAACGCAAGAGGAGCTGCAACAGAAGGGCGTGCTCGAGGAGCAACTCAAGGCGAAGGAGTCTGAGCTTACCGTCTGCATCGACAAGATTCGCAAACTGGAGAGTGACAACGAGCGATTGGCTGCAGACGGTCAGAGCTTGCAAACGCAAGCCAGGAAACTGGAGGAGTACAAGAACCAGTGCACAAGCTTAATGGAGATCAACACCAAGCTGATCCAGACTGTGAAAAGAAATGAAGAAAGCAGCAAGGAGCTGGCACAAGCCAAGAATGGTCTGGAGAGAGAGCTGATGATTGCACGGGCATCAGAGACACAGCTGAGAACCAGACTGGAGTCTGCTGGACTTACGGTGGAGAACCAGCACCTCGAGGAGTGTGTTTTGAATCGCCAGGTGAAGAATGATGAGACGGAGACTAGAGAGCACTCCTCAAGCTCTGATAGTGGAGAATCCACCTCAAGGCTGGCTCTGGCTGAGACTCAACTTGACCTCAACATGAAGGAGGTTTGCAGACTTCAGGAGGAGGTTTTGGAACTCAGGGCTCGGCTCCTGGTGAGCTCGGAGGAGAGGATGAAGAGCCAGACTCTGCAAGAGGTTACGGAAGCCTCTCGAGAGGACCTCCGGGCTCAGACGGAGCAACTCAAGAGCCAGGTGGTAGAACTAAACCGCAGACACGTGGAGGAACTGATGCATTGCAGAGAAAGAGAAGAGACCCTGGTAAAGGAGAGGGATAAGGAGGCCAACACCCGAGCGAGACTCCAGACGGAGGCGAATGCCACGAGGGAAGAGCTTCATGAGGTGAAGAAACACAACGACAGTCTGGCACTGGAGAACGGAGAGGCTCGCGAGGCCTTGCACAGGGCCAACACGGAAACGGCAGAGCTCGGGGTTCACGTTTGCATGCTGACAGGACAGAACGAAGAGGCTGAGCTGCGATGGGAGGAGATGTCCGCCAACTTGCAGGAGAGACAGACAGAGGCACAGGAGGAGGTGCGAACTTTGAGCGAAACTCTGGAAGACACGAAGAAGGATAATGCAAGACTCCGGGAGCAGCTAAAGGAGATGGAGGGACTTCCTGAAGTTGTGCAGGAGTTGCAGGAGCGGCTTGAAAAGGCAGAAGAAGAAAAGAGAAGTCTTCAGGAGACCAGGCAGAGAGAGGTGGATAACCTGAGGTCCCAGCTGAGCGACGAGGCTGCACACCACGAAAAACAAGTGCAGGTAATGGAAGTAAACACTTCTCATAGATGTTGGTTTTGTGTTGCGTTTTTTTAATCACATCCACAGTTCAACTCATGCTGATGTTTTGTGATAATGACTCATTTTAAAATGTGTTTTGTGTTTATTCAAATGTATTTTGGTTTGTCTTTATGAAGCGTCTAAATGAAGAATTGGATGAACTGAGAAAGAAACTGGATGTCGAACTTGAGAACGTTTCGAGTCTTGAGTCCAAAGCGTCAGAGCTGGAGGTATTACGATCATCGTGTCATCATACTGTTCAGTAGATCAAGGGTTTTCAAACTGTTTTGTCAGCCAAAGCCCTTTGACCTAAATAATTTACTTGAAGTACCCCCTGAGAGGTACTCCCCCTGAGAAAGTAACTATTGAAATCATTTAATAGCACATTTAACTTCAAAAACATTTATTTTTGTATCTGTTTTGAGGTTTTTATTAGTAGTATTTTACACAACTATTGTTATTTCTAAACATTTTCTTGCAATTAAATTTTTTCTAAGTAATGGAAACAACTTGTATATGTACTGGTAGATATTTAGGAAACCCTGCTGCTGGATGCACTATGTGACATCAACAGTACCATGCACAAACTCAAAATCAGTTACACAACGTCTTAGGGCTGTCAAACGATTAATCGCGATTAATCGCATCCAGAATAAAAGTTTTTGTTTACATAATATATGTCTGTGTACTGTACATAATAGTTTTGTATTTATAAACACAAAAACATACACATACATGTACTGTATATATAATTGGGTAATATTTAGATGTATTTATTTATATTTATCAATAATTTAAATGTTTAAATTTTCGTAGATATAAATATATATATTATGTAAACACAAACTTTTATTCTGGAGGCGATTAATCACGATTAATCGTTTGACAGCCCTACCTTATGTCATTCCAAATCTCTCTGTGGAACACAAAAGAAGATATTTTGAAAAATGTCTCGGTTTTGTGTCCATACAATGGAACTCAATGGAAGTCAATGCTGTTTGGTTGCCAGCGTTCTTCAAAACATTTTGTGTTCTGCGGAAAAAAAGTCATACGTGTTTGGAATGACATGAAGACATTCATTTTTGGGTGAACTGTCCCTTTAAGTGATGACACTTTGACTGTGATTTCTCTGTCTTGGGAGCCCAAACATCATTACACTTTTTCTTTACGCGTGCGAATGTAAATGCATTTGTACTCATGTGTGTTTATGTTTAAAAGTCTGTCAACAGCGAGTACAGTCAGATGATCGAAAAGAAAAACAACTGCATTGGTGATTCTGAAACCGTTATTGATCAGAAAGAGGAACTGATAAAAACCCTCCGAGAGAACTTATCGAGGTAAGAGATTTCTGTACTTCTTTTCAGGTAGTCCACAGTTTTAACATGAATGCACAAAATAACAACAACAGTTTTTATTTCACAACCTGCCGGTCATTCTGAATGTTTGTCAGAGCTGAGGAGCAGTCGGCTCTTGCACAGAAGGCCTGTCATGAGCTGGGTGTGAACTTGAGCAGAAGTGCGATGGAGAAGCAAACCCTCGAGCTGAAGATGTCCTCTGAGATAGATGACCTTTCTCGCACCAAGAGGAACCTGGAAGAGAGACTTATTGAACTTATAAGGTGTCGCCTTTTGTGCCTTCCTCCTGAACAGTTTTTCTTCTTTATTTGATCGTTTCTGTCTTGTATCTGCTATTGTATTACTAAACTTTGGCGCCCCCTATAGGGAGAAAGATGCTTTGTGGCAGAAGTCGGATGCGCTGGAGTTTGAGCAGAAACGGAGGGCCGTAGAACAGACAGACCGAGACATCGCATACTGTCTCAGCTGCCGCAACCACTTCAGCTGGATGCTGCGCAAACACAACTGCAGGTAAAGTTGTTTTGAGTTGAAGAGGGCACTTTCTCGCTAAAATTAAAACTTTGAAAGCGTTTTTGTTTATTGAAATCAAATAAAATATTTGCCTAAAAATTATTGGGGAAAAATAAACCAACAAATAATTGAAATGTTGCCTCAGAAATGAACTGAAATAGTTTCAATTTATATAAAAATCTAAGAACTTAAATTATAAAATTAAACTAAACTAAAATTAATTAATCTTATATAGCAATATAACAAATCAACAAATAAATAATAAAGTGAGAAAAGCATAAAACAAAGGTGCTAAATATTTAAATAAAATTAACATAAAAAAGAAAAATCTAAAAATATGAATAAAATATGAATAAAAACAACATCAAAATATAATAACCCTGCTTATCGCTCTCAAATACAGCTACATGATTCCATTCCATTACATTAGGTAAATAAACATGTTTTTAACTTGACATTGCGTTTTAGGTTATGTGGGCGTCCCTTCTGTTACAACTGCTGCAATTATGCTGTGAGTGGCCAGCAGGGCGGCGCTAAAGAGCGATGCTGTAAGGACTGCTCCACTCAGCACAGCCACCCACAGACAGATCCAGATAGTCCTTTACATCCACTCTACAGAACAGTATCAAGTCCTACCAGAACCAGCACACCTGGAGTCAAAGGTGAGAGGTCATTGAGGACTATTGAGATGCGGGAGTTTTATGTGAACGTCGATTCATTCCTCGCCAACTACTGGCCTGGCATGCATAATACAGCTTTTTTAGTCTTTTTTTTACAAAATAATGTGATTTATTGTTTTCTACATCAAATCAGCTTACATAATGTAAAGAACATTCTGTGAAAATATCACCTTAACATCTTTCATTTTAACGTCAAAGATTGAAATTAACGTGAAATTATCATCATTTAATTATTTTTGCTTAGATCTGTAATCCACTCTGTGCGAATCACAGTATAATTATGTGTGTAATGTGAGTGTTTTCCACACAGGGGAGCTGAAGACCCCTCAGCCGGACGATACGGCGTTTGACATCATCTCTGAAGATGAAGTGAGCGGTGTCCATGATAATTCGCTGTACACCACTGCACTCTCTGAGACGGGACATCTGTGAGACACACACACACACACACGCACAGTGTTCATTACTTTATTAAGTCATTTAAAACCCAAGAGTATTTGGGTTATCCTCACAATGTAACATGTCAGGTTATTCTGCTATAATGTAGGTCATACCAGAACACACGCACACACATTCCTGTCTTGTTAACACAGATACTCGGCACTAGTTTGAATGTAAACACAACACGGTAATTTGTTTGTGCTAAAACGTCAAACGAAATTAAATGGGCTCCTGCTGAGCTAAACACAGTTTCATTATTGGATTACATTTTCATTCATCAGAGTAAATTTGACACGACCGCACGCTGATGCACATTCTAATGTGTGCTAACGTACTGCTAACTACATCAAACATTTATCTTTTTCTAGAATTAGTTTGATGAGATTCAAAGTTATTTCTATAGTGCTTTCACATTTTGCGTTGTGTTGCAAAGCAGCTTTATTTAGAACACATTTGAGCAATAAAGATATGGGGTCAAAACAGTAAAGAAATAACGAAAAAATAAATGATATAAAAAATAAATGATAATAATATACATTTTCTATAAAGAGTACATAAGGTAGCACTACAGACTACAAATAATTGTCTAGCGGATTGTAGTCATTTGTTACTCTTATCAGACCGTTATATTTATATCTATTATAAAATTAGATTTGTGTTAATAAATAATAATAATATAATAAATAAAAGCTATATAATTAGCAACAAAACACTGACCTTGTAATTGATGCTATACAGTGAGGGAAATAAGTATTTGATCCCCTGCTGATTTTGTAAATTTGCCTACTTACAAACAAATGAAGGGTCTATAATTTTTATGGTGGGTTTATTTTAACTGATAGACACAGAATATTAAAAAAAATCAGGGGAAAAAAATGTTATATAAAGGTTATAAATTGATTTGCATTTCAGTCAGTGAAATAAGTATTTGATCCCCTACCAACTAGCAAGAATTCTGGCTCCACAGATTGGTTATGTGCCTATATGGACCACAGATTAGTCCTGTCACTTTAAGAAAGTACTCCTAAATCAGCTTGTTATGTATATAAAAGATGCCTGCCAACAGAATCTGTATCTTCCAGTTCAACCTCTCCAACACCATGGTCCAGACCAAATAGGTTTTAAAGGATGTCAGCGACAAGATTGGAGACCTGCACAAACCTTGACTAGGCTACAGACAGAAGCTTGGTGAGAAGGAGACAACTGTTGGTGTGATTATTTGGAAATAGAAGATATACAAAATAACTATCAAATGCCCTTGTTCTGGAGCTCCCTGCAATATTTCCCCAATGGGGTAAAGATGATCATGAGAAAGGTTAAAGATCAGCCCAGAACTACACGGAAGAAGCCTGTTAATGATTTCAAGACAGTTGGGAACACAGTTAGCAAGCAAAACATTGGTAACACATTGGTAACACGCTATGCCACAGTAGACTGAAATCCTGAAGCACCCGCAAGGTCCTCCTGCCCAAGAAGGCCCGCCTGGCTCATCTGAAGTTTGACAATGAACATCAAAATGATTCAGAAAAGGCTTTGGCGAAAGTGCTGGCACTGCTGTGAGACCAAAATGGACTCCTGTGTTTGGAGGGAGAGAAATGCTGACTATGAGCCCAAGAACATCATGTCTACAGAGAAGCACAGTGTTGGAAACATTCTGCTTTAGGGCTTTTTCTCTGCTACAGGTATACAGGATGACTTCACCGCATTGAGGGGCTGAGGGACAGGCCCATGTACCGTAAAATCTTGGACGAGAACCTCCTCCCCTTAACTAGGTCACTGAAGATGGGTCATGGATGAGCCTTTAACATGACAAAGACGCAAAACATATTGCCAAGACAACCAAATAGTGGCTTAAGGAGAAGCACATTAAATGTCCTAGCCAGTCTCTAGACCCTAGTCCTATAGAACCTCTGTGAAGGAGGCTAAAACTCCAATTTGCTGAGCGACAGCCAAGAAACCTTAAAGATTGACAGAGGAGTGGACTAAATGTATCCGGACACATGTGCAAACCTGGTGACCAACTATCAGAAATGTCTGACCTCTGTGCTTGCCAACAAGGGTTTCTCCACAAAGTACAAAGTTATGTTTTGCTTGGGGATCAAATACTTATTTCACTGACTGAAATGCAAATCAATTTATAACCTTTATATAACATTTTTTTCCCCGGATTTTTTTAAATATTCTGTGTCTATCAGTTAAAATAAACCCACCATAAAAATTATAGACCCTTCATTTGTTTGTAAGTAGGCAAACTTACAAAATCAGCAGGGGATCAAATACTTATTTCCCTCACTGTATTTATGGATGTAATGGGTTTCGTAAGTGATTTTTATTCACAGTAATTGTCACACATTATGTGCACTATTCTTTGTGTTACTGGATTAAAAAGAGTCAAATAAATGTTAATGTAAGTGTATGTTTGTTCGTTTTTGATCTGTTGACATCAGCAACAGTGACATCACAAGCACAGATGAATCGGACGAGCTGATTGGCTCTGTTCAGGATGCAGAAACCTGCCTGCTGAAATGTGGAGAGAAGACGTAAGACACACAACATTCTGATTAAATTATAAAGCATAGATTTTAACATCTGCCACGAGGCTACGGTTTTACCCATGGGCTTCTGGGTAATAATTCACTATTATGCCTGAGCTATAGAGGCTGCAAGAGTTTCTCATGAGCATCTGTACTGAATCCTAAAATGACAAAAGCCACACGTTACAAGTAGAACGGGTGTGTTCGGAATGATGACATCACACACGGTCCTTTTTCTCAGGTTGTCAGTGCCGTACAGTCTGGAGGACGTGGTTCAGTTTGGCGAAGGTTTCAGAGAACTCTTCATCAAGTCCAGCTGTTACAGTGTCGTTCTCATAACCGCTGCTCATCCCGGTCCTACCATCAGCTGGATCTTCTCATCTGAACCCAAGAGCATCACCTTTAGTGTGGTGTACAGAGAGAACACGGACACGCCTCTGGAACAGGCTAAGGTAACATACTCGAGGACATCACAAGGTGCAGCATAAACAGCCTTAAAGTCTCTGTGAACCGGAAGTTGTGATCGTTTTTACTTGCGTGTTTTGACGCATTTCTGAGTGAAAAGTTATTTTGAATGAAACATATACAGGGTTTTTCCTGCATAGAGAAATTGGAGGCGGCCGCCTCCGTCAAATGTCTTGCCGCCTCAGGCTGTCGCCAAAATTATGTTGCGAGTCTTCACAAGAAATGCTGCGTGCATTTAACAGACTGTCATTTGTAACTGCAGTTGCGACATTACACCACAGTGGAGGCGCTGTTTCGTTATCAGCACACGGAGGCGCTAAAAAGAGTTTGTGCCAGCCTGTGTTTCACGGCTGTTTGTTTTGCATCCAAGTACGTTTAGTTTCTTGAAATTTATTAAATTATCATGACACACATCATTGTAATGTCTTTAGTTGTGCAGTTGGATCGTTGAATCAGCGTATACTGTACACAGCGAGTTCGCCAGTATAAACGCACATTGCGTTCAGAACGACTCGCACACGAATGACTCATTTGAACCGATTCATTTAAACTAAAAACCCTGATATAGTGGGCGTAGCTTTCCACTTTCTCTGCGATTTGATTGGATGTATAAAAACAGCCGTTGCATTTTGTAATGGAACAGGCAGCAGACTGACAGTTGAAGGGGAGGAGTTCAGGGTGCTCCGCCCAAGCCGTCGAATTTACGTAATTTAAGATGGATAGTCATTACAGGACGGAAGTGCATTTTCAGATTTTAACTAAAGATTATGAGGGCACACGATTTTTATAAAGAGAATGACCCTGATGATAAACTATTTACAATAAACGCTGCAATATTTCATGAGCAAATTGTAATTTTTTATTTCACTGGGACTTTAACAAACATAACACATTTTTTTACATTTTGAGGTGAAAAGTAAATAGAACAACCCACTATCAAAATTTTGCCTAAAAGTGAAAGGAAATGTCTCAGAACTGTTGAGCCTCCCAAGCTCACATGACTTACTCAAGTTACTACTGTACACGTTCACACACAACACTAAGCCTTGTGTTAATTCAGATCTTAATTTAGCAGGGAAAAAGATTTTTAGGTGCGTTTCACAGCTTTCAGACCCCGCAGCACATGCTATCGCCTCAGACAAAAACATCTGGACAGATGAGGAAATCTTAAATAGCGATGAAATGAATCTCCAAACTTGATTTGACGTTTTCAGGTTCTCATCCCTCTGACAAGATGCAACTCTCATAAGGAAACCATTCAAGGACAAGTGAAGGTCAGGAACCCTGGAGAATTCACTCTCATCTTCGACAACTCCTTCTCCAGGTTTGTGCTGACATCTATGTTTTCATCCAACAAATCTCCTGGCATCCACACTTGAATTCTGAATGATTATTTGTTTGTAGGTTCGTTTCGAAGAAAGTCCTGTACAAACTGAGTATAGAGACACCGGAGGTCTGCAATGGAGGTGATTCTCCTTAAACAGGAAAACATCCCACACACATAAACACTTGATCAAGGGGACTTCATGTTGAGGGTTCTGCTGGTTTAAAAAATCTGTTTTAAATCTGTATGACTTTCTTCTGCAGAACACAAAAGAAGACAATTTGTAGACTGTAGTTAACCGGCACCCATTCACTTGCTTTGTTTTTTTGTCCATACAATAGAAGTGAAGGGGTACCACCATTGTTCGGCTACCAACATTCTTCGAAATATCTTCTTTTGTGTTCTGCAAAAGAGAGGAAGCCATACAGATTTGACATGACAAGAGGGCGAGTAAATGATAAGAGGTTTAATTTTGGGGTGAACTTGCACTTTAACACAGAAACATGAAGCATATGAACAAGAAGTCTGCAGTACTTTAGAGAGCTGTGTGGTCAAACAGATGCGTCAACGTATATGAAGGATCTGACTGCACAGTATGCACTACAGAAAAGCTTTATTACTGTTTGTTTTATTGAAGTGAGAGAGCGAGTGTAGAGTGAGATTTAGCTATAGAAAATGCTGACGTGACTTCAGTACAGGGACGTTGGTTTAATGATGTCTTGCGAAAATGCACAAAATGGAGGAGTGGGTACAAAATGCTTGAAGTCTTTCTAGCTAATGAATTGGGGAAAATCTCCAATTGTTTGCACGACTATACTCATTTTGTTATGACGTTTAAAAGGTAACCCTACAACTATTATTTCTACGCAGCCAAAAATAGCTTCTGTAATACTTAGATCATTATATAACCAATTATTTTCATTCAGCTGAATCCAGACAAACATTTGTAAGCAATAACTTAGTTGGGGTTTTGCACAATAAGAACAATGTTGTGTTGCTTTTTGGGTAATAGCACAAATAATGCCAGCTAGAGGTGAATGAAGTAAATAGCTCTTTTGACTTTTTGAATACAGTAGTTTCATTAAAAAGAAATAAAATCATTCATACTTTACTCTCGCACTTTTTGTACATGTTCCAGAGTGAATGGTACTAATCTGAATACTGTCAACTTAAACTTTGTAATGTATGTGTCCAGGTATAACAGTGATGTTATATTGCAACTGGTTTGAAATAAAGCTGTTAAATGAAAACTTCCCAGTGGCGTGATTATCCATTTAATCCTTTTTATTTCAAATCAAGTCATAACACCTTATACTGAGGTAAAACGGATTCATTTTACTTTTAAGATTGAAAGAATCTTTGACTGTGTGCCCAACAACATCCCTTTTCCATGACAGCATCCCTGCAGCGCACAGCCTCTTATGCCTCACTGGCCTTGCCATCTGCTCCAAAAATATTCGTACATTCTCCACAGTGATTAGTTCTCCATGCGTGTATCCACTAAGGATATTGATTATTCCCAGGCATGGCTTTATCCAATCAGCAGCAGGATGCTGTTGCCCGTGGTTACAGCATCCAGCTCTGCGGAGATGGAGCGGCGTTAAGCTCACAGCGGAGTGGCTCTCAGCGCAGTGTTTGTGGTGCAGTCCAGACCGTTTCTCAAGGTTAACGATCTTATTGTAAATCAGATCACATCCTATGACCGGCCTGCAATGATCAGAGATTTACAACACATACAGTGAGAAAAACAGAGAGAGAGATGGGGGAGGGTGTGGTGGATGGTGTGAGATGAATAACAATCACATTTACAGACAGAGACTCACATGCACTTCAAGGTTGCGTATATAGAGTATCGGGAGGTCAAATGTAATACTCGGAGTAATGTAATATTGCTCAACAAGTAATCTGATTGAATGCCTGTGGCGGTTACAGATTTGATACACACAGTGCTGGCCTACCAGTGTGTTTTCCATCATATTCCTATATTTGTAAGACTTAAGGAAATTGCTTTGGATTCTCTCTCGCTTCTGTATGTACTGTACTGTACTGTAGTATGCAGTGAAAGCGGTCTGTCTTCATAAAACGCACATACGCGGCCTTGTCTGGAGTAGCATACGATCATACTAGTATATATACAGTATGCTGTGCATTATCTATATTTGAAATGAATTATTAAACATTGCATCATGGGATTACCGTTGTTTACTGCCCTGGTGATCCTATAATGCAATGAGCTTGACTTAACCTTACATTTCTAATGTTATGCATATGGACCGTGCAGCCATATTTTAACATCTGTCTGGACTCATTTGTTTGGTCTGTGTCGTGTGTTGAGCACTAGGTGGCAGTCTTACCTACTGGAGTGCAGCTGTTATAAATTACACCCATGAATGAGACTAATGGTATTTATGTTTTTTCATTCATAAAAGTGCATTCATTGAAACAATTAAAATAATCAAACGCGTTTTTAAAAGGGCTACATTTCTTATCTAGCAGCTGCTGTGAAGAACAAACTTAAACCACTTGAACGATATGAAGAAAAACCACCATGAAATATGTTTTGAAGTCTAAATTCTGGTCAATTATTTCAGCCTTTCTTTTTAGATAATCGAATAAACCTATAAGATGACAAAGGTTAATGAGCCGATCTCTGCAGAAGTATTTCAACACCGAAGTCCCCACACATGTGGTTTAGTGGACTAAAAATGGACAGTTAAAGGGATAGTTCACCCAAAAATGAAAATTCTGTCGTTATTTACTCACCCTCCGGTTGTTCCAAACCTGTATACATTTCTTTGTTCTGCTAAACACAGGGAGAGATATTTGGAAGAATGTCAGTAAGCCAACACATCTCATCCCCCATATAGGGACAATAAATACTATGGGAGTCAATGGAGGAGGAGATCTGCTTGGTTACTGACACACTGACAAATACAGGTTTGGATAGGTGAATAAATGATGACAGAATTTTCATTTTTGGGTGAACTGTCCCTTTAATAGTCCGCTATGTTTGTCTGTTGATTGAGGGTTTTAATTTTAAAAACCAAAATCATGCCACTTGGCCTTATGCAATTATGCAAATAAGCATTTTTACTGTGGCTGAGTGTTGATATATATTATTCATTATGTATGGATTGTTTTTTTATTAATAAAGCCCTATGAGTTTTTTAATGTCTTATGTTTATTACACATTTGCCCTGCATGGCCGAAAGACTCCACGAAAAAATGATGCGGCAATATCTATTAAATGATGTCAAACTCATCTTTACAAAAAGATTGTATTTGTTAAAATGAGTAAATGCATTAGTCAAACATGGACCAACAATGAACAATGTAGCTTTTCAACATGTATTAATCTTTGTTAATGTTAGTAAATGCCAACATAATTGTTCATTTAGTTCATTGTGCATTACCTAATGTTAACAGTTACAGCTTTTTATTCTAAAAACGTTTTAGTAAATGATCAGATTAACATTGACGTGAACCAAAATGAATAAATGCCGAGAAATATTGTTCGCTCATGTGTTAGTAAATGCATTGATGTTAAAAAATATATAACCTCATTGTAAAGCGTTACCTTTAATTTAGTTCATTTTGAGTTCTCTTTTTTCGGCCAATGATTCGCACTCAACAGAGAGCGAGAAAATGATTTGTAATATTATCATAAAACTGCAGGTGATGGGAATTCGCCGTTATTCTTCTCATGTAAATAAGGGCTAAAGTGACACGTGGCCTCTGAAATCTGCTTGTGGTACAGCGTGTGTGACTTTTATTACCATAATAAATAACAGGATATCACGCCTTGCTCAGTCCTGGCCGATGTGTGAATACACTTTAGCAGGTTTATTAATATTCCGGGTCTCTTTTGCTTGTGTGCTGTTGGCATTCAGTGTGCACTTCAAGATCCCAGCTGACATGTCGCAGATGTGGGTCTCATTTCTCACGGCGTTTGTCCACAGGGACTGTTCATCACGAACTTCCACCTTGTCAAATGACAACCGACACCTCCCTTTTTATTTCAGCTCTCTGCGTCTCATCTAAGGTGTTTTTGGCCTGCCTCCCTGTTGAAAAAAACTGCATATGCTGGGTTAGGTATGTTTTGACGCTGGTTTGACCAGCATAAACCAGCACAAACCAGCGTCTACTTCTGCTCTCAGTCCTACTTTGCTGTTTTCCACATTGTTGTGTCTTCCTTTTATCTAATGGAAATGTCAGCGGTGTAAAGGTTATTGTCATGATGGTTGCCAGGGTGTTGCTAAGGTGTTTCAGATATTTGTAGACCGTTTTAAGACATAGATTGTTTAGGTTGCTTAAAGAAAGTAAGCACTGTTGTCTTGTTTTCCTCCTGCTCAGTTTCCTTAGTTACCTATTGTGCTATCAATAGTTTCCATAGTTACTAGTGTCTTGTGTAGTTCTCTTGCTAGTCTGTGTGTTTACATACTCATGGTCTTGTGTACTGTAGTTGATAGTCAGACCTCATTTGTGTTGGTGTAGTTTGTGTTCGGTTTCTTCTGCCCTTCATTGAGTTTGGGAACTGAAGTTTATGTTAAATGTTGTTCCTTTTCATGCTTGTGAAGATCGCACTACAATTTTAGTTTTTATGTTTGTGAACACTATTATTTCTGTGATCATGGATCGAAAAGAAAACCGGCTTTACCTAACGTTTGTTAATCTTATTCAGAGAAAGTGGAATACATGACGATTGTAGTGGCATCAATTTTTTCCTTTTCTTATTGGTTGTTTGTCATCACGTGTTTTTTGGTGTGTTCACTTCCTTTTCCTTTATATCCGGTGCGTTCATTTGTTTGGTCAGGTGGAAGGGGAGCGACGGGACGGCCAGCTTTTCTCGACGGCTAAGTTGTATTGGAAGCCGATACAACCATCTCTTCTTAAAAATGTTAGACAAGAATGATCGATTGGTTGTGGTTGATTCGTTCATTCATGTTTTCTGTTCCTTTTTTTATTCCCATCTCAGCTTTCCAATTGATAGCCTTTTTAATCAGCTGTTTCCATGACAACTTGCAGCAGCTCAAAACCTCTCCAAAAATTGGGAGCTGGCCCTTCAGTCCTCTTGTTTTGCCAGTATTATTATTAGGGTGTTATTATTATTATTATTGTTATTATTATTATTTATGCAACCACTCACAACAGTGCAATGTTTACATTGACACGTTTTTCTTTTTGAAGAGAAATGTAAACATTACTTATTTTATATTGTTGCAAATGAATAGCTTATTAAAACATTTAAATTAGTTGCACAGATAAATTGAGTCTTCATCGCAAGCGTTAAATTCGATTTGCTTACACAGCGAGTTCACGGCCTTCCGCGTGTCCTGCCATGTTGCCGTTTATTTGAACACGCGTGCATGACAGCACACATGACATCGTGTGTCACTTCAGAGCCGAGATGTTCTCACAGGCCAGAAGGACTTGATTTAGTGGGAATTTGAATCAGGTCATGCGTAGGCTGGCGTGCTCGCATGCGGATCCTTCAGACGGCCGTGATTACGGCCATCACCCAAGGTTTTTTTTCTTCGAGCACAGAATAATGGCTCTGTAATTACAAGATATCACTGCAGGCATTGGAACGGACACGCTTTCCAGCGCAGGTTTCCATGGATACTCCGTCTGTTCTGGAACCTTTCTAATGCGAGTCGTTGACTTCCATTAGACAGCCGAGCGGCGGTGGAAGAGAGCATGTTTCAACAGAGCTGCAGCTAGGAACATACCTTACATGCACAACTAGATTTCAAAACACACACTACCCCCTTTCATTTAAAGCGACGGTTTGCCCAAAAATGTTACATTCATATTATTTACTCATCCTTATGGCACTCCAAACCTGTGTGATTTTCTTCTGGGTTCAGTGTTGGTAAGCAAACAATATTGAACCCCATTGACCTACATTGTATGAACACAAAACCACTGAGACATTTCTCAAAATATCTTCTTTTGTGTTTCACAGAAGAAAGAGTCATATACAGGTTTTGAATAAAATGAGGGTGGATAAAAACGACTATCCCTTTTATAGCAGTCGTGAAGATCGTCTTCACTAACTGTTAAAGAGCAAATTTTCTTTAAAAGGGAAGTTAAATCTTACATACTTGATCCCAATGTGAAGAACATGTATACATACAGTACTGAGATATACATGTAGCATGATTAACGGTTGCCTGATGCAACATTATAAAATCATGTTGCTTATTTCTGCCTTTGATTTAAAGTTTTCGCTAGACATTACATTACTTTCATCTTTGTATTTAAGTTAATTACACTGTCTAATAAGTCATTGCATTACATATCTAACTACTTAAAGGGGTAGTTCATCCAAAAATGAAAATTCTGTCATCATTTACTCACGCTCATGTAATTTCATACCTGTATAAATGACTTTGTTCCGATGAACACAAAGAAAGATATTTGGAAGAATGTCAGTCATTTTCAGTTCAAGGGCATCATTGACTGCCATAGTAGGAAGAATTAAATGGTAGTCAAAGGTGCCCGAGAACTCTTTGTTTTCTTAAATTCTTCAAAATATCTCATTATGTGTTCAACAGAACAAAAAAAAAAATCCTGCTATGGTAGTGGATGATGTCCACTATAAATAAAGAAATATTATTTTAACAGTATAAAGATGACATCAAAGGTAACAAACATGAAGTAAATGTCCACAACATTCCCTACTAGTTTTCCGCAAATGTTTAGTAATGTGGTGAGTGGTGACGTCTCACGTCTCCTCTCAACACTCAATTACTGAAGCAGGTGCCTCAGTTCTCCACCTGCTCTCAATAGAGTTAAAATATCTAATAGAAAAATTACCGCACATATTAACTCTGATAATTACTGCGCTTTAAACCTCACAGATGTGACACACATTATAATCATTTCATATTCAATACATAGGAAAAGCCTGTAGAGTTTCCTGTAAACTGGCCCCAGCCTCGCTTGCTCCTCCTACGGCTCTCGTCACGCCTCCCTCGTCACATCAGCTTTTGCTCAGATGTTTTTCTTACAATAAAACAAACAAACAAGACAATGGTTAATAAACAGTAAAGGTTTTGAGACAAAAAAATGCAAATCTGAGCACAGTTTGAGACATTGTGAGATCGCAGGACTTTTTCTCCGAAGACAAGATTTAAGATAACGTCTCGTTTTTCTCTATTTACTGTCATTGCTGCAAATGGAGATCTAATTTTCTTTTCTTTTCGGCTCTTTATTTTGCATGCAAGAACGTCAGAGTGAAGAAAAGATGTTCTCAGATCAGATCTGTGCTGAAGGAGGAGAGAAGTCTGGATTTTACAGTACCAATTCAAGCTGGCCATCTTAAAGGGCTAGTTCATCCAAAAATGAAAAATCTGTCATCACTTACTCACCCTCAGGTTGTTTCAAACCTGTATAAATGTCTTTGTTCCAATGAACACAGAGAAAGATATTTGAAAGAATGTTAGCAATTTTCAGTTCTGGGACATCATCCACCATAGTAGGAAATGTATTTTTTTTGTTCTGTTGAACACATAATGAAATATTTGGAAGAATTTAGGAAAACAAAGAGTTCTCGGGCACCCTTGACTACCATTTAATTCTTCCTACTATGGTAGTCAATGATTCCCCCGGAACTGAAAATGACTGACATTCTTCCAAATATCTTTCTCTGTGTTCATCGGAACAAAGTCATTTGTACAGGTATGCAATTACATAAGTGTGAGTAAATGATGACAGAACTTTCATTTTTGGGTGAACTATCACTTTAAAGCACCATTGTGTCATTTTTAGCGACATCTAGTGGTGAGGTTGCGAATCGCAACCCACAGCTCCATCCACCCTTCACCCCTGGCTGACACAGAACTAAGATGTCGTTACGTTTTCGCTTCTTTCCCGAATGAGATAAGCTATTTACGAAACGCGTTCTGTAGAGCAGTTTGTCCGTTTAGGGCTACTGTAGAATCAACATGGTGAATTTTACAGTATGTAGATAGAAATAGCTCATTCTAATGTAATAAAAACATAACGCTTCATTATTTAAGGTCTTTATACACCACTTAAATTATGTGTGTTATATTGGATTTCTGTTAATAGATCCTCCAAAAATGACACACTGGACCTTTAATAATTGTTCAATACAAAATAATAAAGAAGTTACATGAAGAACTCAGAAATACCAGACAGTTGTGAGCGAACTTCATGACATTATAGAGAGAGGGAGAGACTGAGCTACAGGAATATAACACTTCCAGTTTGGTTGAATTAAATCTGCAATTGGCCTTGCAAATAGCTAAGCACTATTGAAATTGACCTAAAAATATATATTTTTTATTCTGGGAAGAATATTTCTTCTCATACAAACTGGTTTGTTTTGGATGAGGGCTGTTCGAATCTCTTCACACGTCTTGTTTTGAAGGGTCCTTACGGAGATGTCAACCACACCGCAGGACAATGCTGCTCGCTGCCGGTCTTCATTTTGTCTGAATTTCACCGTTGTGCAGCGGTGAGTACAAAAGCGTGTATAACATTACAGAAGAACACTCAGTAGATGTCAGCTGCGTTTGGTATGTCCCTCACACAAGAGTTTACAATATTATTTTCATGGATTTTAGGGGTGTAAGTATAACCGTACACTCATCTCACGCTTCGATGCCCACAATACTTGGTTCACAATATGGTAGTGTTATGTTATTGTAAAAAAATGAAACTGAAATTCAAATAGCAGATTTGTTAACTCTTCAAGAAATGTTTTTGTTATACACACAACTTGTTTGTTTAAGGTCAAGGTTTACTTGAACATTCTGAGTGAAAATGAATAAAAATGGCATTCGTCTTAATTTCCTGAATTGTGCAAACTAAAAAAATGAAACGTTAAAACTTTATACAGCTGTGAAAAAATTACGAGACCATTTAAAAATGATTTCCAGTTTTTCTGAATTTACTATTTATGTGTTTAGGTAAAATGATCGTTTTTGTTTCATTCTGTTAATTAGTAACAATAATTCTTCCAAAATATTTCGCCTAAACATAGTGTTTCTATTTGCATTTATTTGCATAGTTTTTTTGAATGATAACCTAGATTTGTATCACACTTTTCATGTGTCTTGTCATGCTGTCAGTCATTCACATTGCTGTTGGAGGCCTTTATGTCACTCCTGAGGTTTGATTTTGTTGAAATTCAACAGACACTGGACTGGAATGATCACAATACATCTAGAAATATTTACATGAACATTTAGAATGCAGCTGTATATGTGGTCACGTGTTGTCATAAAAAAATCACCATACCCCTACAATACATTTGTTTTGTATCGGGATCAGTGTTGGGTAAGTTACTCTGAAAAAGTAATTAATTACTAGTTACTAATTACACATTCAATAGTGTAATTAGATTACTGTACAAAATACTCTCTCCAAAAAGTATTTAGTTACTTATTACTAATTACTTTCTATATCCTACATCAACCTTGATGAGTTAAGTGATTGAAGGATAGACATGAAACGGCTTATTTAATTCATTCAAATAAATAATATTAAACTGCATAAAGTAGTATTATTAACTGACCAAAGTATTACAAATGTGAGAATTATGCATTAAAGCAGAGATTTTAAAGTTAGACTTTGAATTTTTATGTCAATTCCACTATTATACACACATGTATTACACAAAGTATTTAGATTAATTACATCAGAAGTAACTGTAATTAAATTACAGTAACTAATTACTTAGTAACTAGTTACACCCAACACTGATCGGGATACACCGTGCAACATTATCACGTTACACCCCTAATGGTTTATAAGAACCATTATAACAGACCTTTTGATCTTTGATCTGTTTGTGTTAGCGTTTGTATCTGAATTTGTTTTCTATTATTTGGGTTCTGATACTGTATGAAAAAAGCCAAATAACAAAAAATAACCCAAAGAGTTTGCGCTAGTTTTGCTGTCGTGACTCATGACAACCTAGGCGTCAATATTCAGAATATACAAACTTTTGTGTGTTAATATTACTTGCATATTGTGTCCGTCATATCTGTGTCATGTGAAGTGGGTTCTCTGGTGGCTTCTGGTGCTCTTTAGGGTGTCTGATAGATGACCTGCTCATCCATTAGTTACCATGGAAATTGTAACTATGAGACATTTTTGATTTGTTGCTGAGACACAGAGCAGGTGAAACTCTGTGGAATGATGCCCAGAGAAATAAAAGGCAGTGAGTTGGCTGTGAAGAGCCGCATGAATGTAATATGTTTGTAGGTCACGCCATATGTTTGTAGGTCATGTGTGTCTGATGACGATATTGGCAGAATGAGACTGGACCGTGTTTGTTTCGAATCAATGTGATCGTAACAAACCTACAGCGGAAGGCTCTCGATAGCTGAACGCTCTATTCATGTATCTTTAATTTGATCTCAGAGGAAAAGGTTGTTACTCAGATGGAGTTCTGAGACTAAGGATCAACTTGGTCTCACGTGTTTCTCCTAAAATTGCTTAAGAGAAATAAAAACAGAAATAATTGAAACAATTAGTTAAATACCCGAGAGTATTGAGGTGTAAAATGAATGGAGATTGTATAGTTGCAGGCAGACGCACTTATCTGTACAATACATAAACTCGATGAAAAATGCTTTCTGGTTGTATTCTGCATTGTGAATGCAGTAGCCCATTCCTTCATAGTGATTCTCTCTCTCTCAGCATCATCAGGAAATAATAAGGTACACGCAGAACGCCCACTTGACTCTGAGATCTTCCCGGCAACACAGAGTCTCGCTCTGTTCGTGAGCCGTGGACTGTGTATTTCTTGCACTCGTAACCATCAAACAGACGTGTGTTGTGCTTATCATGTGATTCATGCTTTTGAGTGCAGCAACGTAACCATGACAACCCCAAGACTGAGAGGTTTTATTAATTCAGAATTTTGCTTTTAGAGGAGCGTACAGTTGGAGAAAAACGTGGAGAAACCCAACGACCCGTGACCTTAAATATTGATTTTGTGCTTATTTCACACAGTGTGCATTGATAAAACCACTTTACACTTGCGAAAATCAAAAATCACAGCTCTATAAAACAACTCTCTTTCATAAATAAATAGAATAATATTATAAGTAATGTAGCACTTTGTTAACAGACCAGTTTTAACATTGAATTCAGTTGCTGTAACGTGCGTTTGTCGACTTTTATGGGATTTTATGATTTTACAAACTATGTTTAATAATTGAGGTTTGAATAATATGATGTGTGTTGATTAACTGGATCATCGCAGGTTAGTTTCGAGCTTTGATTTGTAATATTTTCTCTTTATAAACCATTTCAATGCAATATCATTAGAATCATAATAAAATTGGGTTTGCAAAATTTGACCCCACAATATCAAAAACAAACATTTAAAAATATTGTTTCAACAGTAAACGTGCAGGTTTTCTTCCCGAGCTTTTTTTGAAAATGTCCCCTTAAAATTGTTTTACAGCGAATGACGGTACATTTAGAATCTGAAACGCAAGTTGCAATTCTTTTTGCTTTCATATTGGGGCATAAATCCGAGGGAAATTACTTCTGAAATGGGGGGGAAAAAATGTATGGCGGGGCTTGAGGTTGTCTTCTGGGAATTGATCGGATCATTGGAAGTTGGAAGTATATTTTGCAATATGTAAACATAAACTGGTCCAGAAGCACTTCCTGTTTTTTTTTTAACACTACACAAACGTTAAAACAAAATGCAACAAACGGCACATTTAGAACTGAATGGAAATGTTAAACAAACCTTTATAAAACGTAATTATGTATGTGAAATAAATAAAAAACTGAAACAGGAAGGGCTTCTGTGTTGTTTACGTCTTGCAAAAAAAAAAACTTTCCCAAGAGCAACCCCGTTTTCTTTCTTTCTGAAATGTCCTTATACAGTTTGTTGTTCTTTCTGTCTGCTGGTCAGCACCAAATATGCATGTCATCACATCACATGATGAAAACACAATCTTCTTTTAGCTCGGGTTAACCTCTCCTCAGAGACGTTCTGGAGGAACCCTGCCAGACCGCACCATCGTGGGACATCAGCAACAGCAACTTGGGGTTTAAGGTCAGAGGTCATCATTTTCATGTTTTGTGTTCACATGACAACAACTTCACATGAGTGATGTTTTCAAAGGTCCTGAACATGTTTCAATATTGGCTTTACACGTAGCCCTGAAAATAAAAAAACTATTCCGAATTTTATTTTAATCAGCATTTCTAGATGAATTGTGGTCATTCCAGTCCAATGTCTGTTAAATTTAACAAAATCAAACCTCAGGAGTGACCAAAAGTCATCCAACAGCAATGCGAAAGACTGACAGCATGACGAGACACATGAAAACTGTTATAAAATCAAGATTATCACATGAAAAATCATTTTAGAATTTCCTAAATACATGAATCTAAACTTGATTTCTTTGCAGAGCATCTTTTCTATATTTGTATAAACAATAACAACTATATAAACAATATGTGTCAGTAGTTCACAGAATGAAACCAAATGATCGTTTTACCTAAACCTATAAATAGTAAATTAAGAAAAACTGAAAAATAATCGCGAAATGGTCTCTTAATTTTTCCCGTGGCTGTATAAAGTGCAACCAATGTGGATAAAGTTATAAATAGTGAATAAACGAATAAAAACATTCTAAGATTTTTTTATTTGAAGTGAGTGAATTCTCTTATGTCATATTAAATTAATGCAAACTTTAAGGGGCGGTTTCCCAGACAGGTTTTAAGCGTAGTCCCAGACTAATTTAAATGTTAGAGGTGTCTTGATCGACAACAATTTACACGGACGTATCTTAAAATATATCAGTGCGATTGTTTTGTCTTAAAATGCACACCAGTGAGGTTTTTTTTTGTAAAGTATGTTTTTCAAAACGACTTCAATATCCTAATTTAACTAAGGCCTGGTTTAAAATAATCCCTGTCTGGGAAACCGCCCCTAGTCAGAATCAGAATCAGAATCAGAAGAGCTTTATTGCCAAGTGTGCTTGCACACACTTGGTGTTGGAAGCTTCTAGTACAGACATTCAACACAATGACAATACAATATAATACGATTTACAGTCTAAAAGATTCTAAATTGTGCATATATAAAATAAAGACTATTTTACAGAAAATGGGTGGTAATAACATATAAGAGACATTGTACAGGGTAGCAAATAGTAGAATATACATATTAACAGATTGTATGTACACTTGTGCAAATGGATAATTTAGTAAGTAGAGGTAGTGTTATATACATGTATACATAAGATGTAGATATAATAAGGCACTATAGTGCACACTATAGGAGTAGTGGAAGTGGAATATTGCTCTTAAGGAGCAGTTATCTGTTTAGGAGGGAGATTGCCTGGGGGAAGAAGCTGCTTCTGTGTCTGGAAGTCCTGGTGTTTGGTGCTCTAAAGCGCCGGCCAGAGGGCAGCAGATCAAAGAGTTTGTGTGCTGGGTGTGTGGAGTCAATGATGATTTTTCTTGCCCTGTTTTTCACTTTGGAATCGTACAGGTCCTGAAGTGTGGGCAGAGGAGCACCAATAATTTTCTCAGCACTACCAACTGTCCGTTGTAGTCTTCGTAGGTCTGATTTGGTGGCCGAGCCATACCAAACAGTAATTGAAGTGCACAGAACAGATTCGATGACCACTGAGTAGAACTGGGTCAGTAGCTCCTGTGGTAGGTTGAACTTCCTCAATTGACGGAGGAAGTATAACCTCTGCTGGGCCGCGCTCGCACAAGCATGTGGAGGAATGTAAACATTTACGAGAATAAACGAGGAGAACTCACGTGGCGAATAAAAAGGCTTGCAGTTGATAGAGAACGCTTCTAAGTACGTAAAGCACATCTTCTTCAGTGTTGTTATATCTCTGCACCAACCTTCGTTTATATAAAAACATAATCCACCACCACGCGTCTTCCCTGTTGACTCGGCAATGCGATCCGCTCTGAGCAGCTGAAAACCCGGCAGATGTAACGCGCTGTCCGGTATGGTGTCATTGAGCCATGTTTCTGTGAAACACAGCGCAGCGGAGTTGGAAAAATCTTTGTTTGTCCTGGTGAGTAAGAGTATTTCGTCCGTTTTGTTGGTAAGGGAGCGGACATTCGCCAGGTGTATACTCGGCAGCGGGGTCCTAAATCCGCGTCGTCGGAGTCTTACGAGCGCACCCGCTCGCTTTCCCCGCTTGCGTCTTTTAGAGCGTTTGTATAGAGCTGCCGCTCCTCCGAGTAAAATGTCCAGTAAGACGTCTGAATTTTCAAAATTAGGGAAAAGATTGATAGAAGGGCATTGCTTAATGTTAAGCAATTCGTCCCTGGTAAAGGTGATCAAAGAAGAGTAGCTTAAGACAGGAAAAACAAACAAAAAAGACATAAGTACTAGAGCACTCCAAACCGAGGCAGCCATCGCGGCGCCATCTAGAAAAAAGAATGTTGTGCAATACTTCAAATATCAAGCTGTGTCAGCTCACTTTATGAAACTTTTGCTCTTCTTCGTCTTTTCTGAAACTTGACAGCCTGTTCCTTTTTCACTTCGACTGTATGGACAAAGACACTTCTGCATTCCACGAAATAAAACAGCCATACGGCTTTAACCTTACACGAGGGAGGGTACGTAACCGTTTTAAACCCTCTTTTACTTTGTAACGTTTTCAGTCTCTCAATGATCCACAGCCATCTGACACTATTGTGATGTGTAATGATTTCCTCTTTTAAGCATATAGACGGACTGAAAACCCCATGATGCTTGTCAGCCATTTCAGACAACCTGTAATTACACAAGAACGGCTTTTCATGAAGTCATTATTCATCTGTCAGACGTCTCTGGAACGGGCCTGTCAGGGACCAACGGTACAAAATGAAACAGACACGTTGCTGTGAGGCTGAACTGTTGAAAGATCGGCTCTGTTTAAAACCCTAGTGAGTGTCCCCATTGTCTGCTGTCTACATAGACAGCTACTTTTGAGTACCCTAACTTATGTGATTGCTTTGTATTTTCAACAGGGAAGTCAATTTTATCCCAAATACAAACTTGACCGCACATGCAACTATTTAGTGAAACTTGTTTTTCAACCCCTAGTACACTTTGATGCAGTGCACTTTCATGCTATTGGCATCATCTCACATCTGAGAGAGTCACTGCTGGCCTGCACTTAATGAAAGTGGGGGTTGATGGTCGTTATCGAGTCCTTCCGCTTGCCCCCCGCGGCCTGCTCTTCACAGGGGGCCGCAAGAGTTCGACGCTCAACCCTTCCAAGTATCTGTCCCGTCTGCGTCACTACCAAATCACCTTGGCGATAGCGTGCGCTCGGGCACTGAATGACCCATCGGATCCGTCTGCAGAGCCGTGAGGATGGAGATGATTTGCGCAGCGTGGAGAATGTGGGACAATACAGAGAAATTAGAGATTAGAAAACCCTTCAATTTCAAATTCAGGTTCATTGTTTTCACATAATGAGAGCGCTCTTTTCATGCTAATGAACACAGGCTTTATCAAACCTTATAGTGCTCTGATGTTAGAGAACATCATGTGAGATCTTCAGTGATGAAGCGTCTCTCCGCTCACTCTTTTCTCTTTGCCATGGTAACACTTTATCAGCTATTGATGTTGAACCCAGATGTGGAGGACATACAAAAATAGCTTTAGTTATGTTTATGGACATGGAAGAAAATGCTCTAATCTCGAAATTATGAACGTCACTTTCATGAGGTTTTTAAAACATTATTGGGCTAAGCCTAGTCCCAGACCAATTTGAGGGTGCGTTCATATTTCTAGTAAAAAAATCAATTTAGTCCTGGTTCGCTTTGCGTTCAGACTGGCATTTTAACAGCGAACCTAAAGATATCGAACCTAACAGCTTACGTGTAAAGTCGCAACGTGATTGGACAGCTTTTATGATTTATATTTTAAAACAGAACTTACCGGACATCTGAATGGGTTATAGACCCCTTTTGCGCTTATGTCACGGCTATTGCTGGAGGCAAAACAAAGGGAAACTGGAGGCGGCCAATACAAACCAGCACAGATTCGGCTACATAAGGAGTTTGAAACATCACCTTGTTGTGTCGTTTAGTGCCACAATCGACAGAACACAGTCTCCAATTTGATATTTTAACACATGCTGCCACTGCCAAACAAAAACACTGACGACAGCTGTAGTTAAACGCAATAAAACGAGCGGACTGAGCAGAAACGATCATCAAAAATGCTCGCGCTTCACTTCATAATGCTTAACATTAAAAAGCGACTGTCTTTTGTTGGTCCGGATTATGATTTGGGTCTAAAAATATCTCACGTATGCCCAAATCAGAAACTGGGGAACTGAGGTTATTTTCACGTAGCGTTAACTTTTGAACGCATAGGGTATGCTAGCTAACTTTGTTAGTTATACAGCTAGCAGTTAACTATCGGTCAGAAACTAATCATAAAAGAAAGTGTTTGTCATCTATTTTTAAGTTGTCACAAGTGCATTAGTATAAAGGGAGAGAGAACAGTGAGAAGGCTCATGTTATTTGTCAGGTTTGTGTTCAAGTAAATGCATTTGCTAACGTTTGCCGCTGTTAGCAGGGGCGGACTGGCCATCTGGCATACTGGGCGTTTTCCCAGTGGGCCGCTAACGTATGGGGCCGTAACGGAGGCGTACACGTATGACACGTATGCATGCGCTCCAAACCCCCCCCTCCCCGTCGACAGATTTGGTGGAGGGCCGATGCAGGCCTAAAAATGCCAGGGCCGATTTTTCTTCCCAGTCCAGCCCTGGCTGTTAGTACACGCAGGCATCTATAGATGTATACACTCTCAGTTTATCTTTACTGTACACACTTCTCTGTCTGGTATGTGTAGATGTCAGGCCACTTAACTGGAGGTAATCCTGTCAGTTGGTCCCTGGGTCCATTGAGTGAGCGCATACAGGCCGCCCAGGTTCCTTGCATTAACGTTAACTTTTTCAAAAACAATTCCTCTGTTACAGTGAGGGAAATAACTATTTGATCCACTGACTGAAATGCAAATCAATTTATAACATTTTTTCCCCTGATTTTTTTTAATATTTTGTCTCTATCAGTTAAAATAAACCTACCATAAAAATGATAGACCCTTCATTTCTTCGTAAGCAGGCAAACTTACAAAATCAGCAGGGGATGAAATAATTATTTCCCTCACTGTACATGCGCATGCACAGATCTAATAAACATTCATTTTATATTACCAAATCACTTGATTTTCGTGTTGTTATCACTTCCTGTTTTTGGTTCGGTTCGATGCCTTTGGTCCGTGTTGCGTTCATATTTCAATCGAACCGCGCCAAAAAAATATTTTGGAAAAAATATTCCAAAATCTTACCAAAATCAATCATTGTCCATTATCATTTTTAACATGTATATTTAGAATAAATTATTTGAAGAGAATACATTATTAATAACAATGTAAAACTTCTAATAACATTTTTTTATTTACAACAAAAATATATATTTTTTTTATTACACGTAATTTACTCGCATGCATACGTCAATGTTTTTTATTCAATGTGATTTAAATATTATTACCAGAAATTGCTGATGTATGCACTTCTTCCCCAGGAGTATCGCATGTTACAAAACAAAAGGCATCCACCCACAATTTGGACCCGCTGTCAGGCAAATGACTGGTGGGAAAAGTGTGTTCCGCAGTTTTCAGCCAGACAGTGGATTGAGAACTTTCGGATGTCAAAAAACCCATTTGACTATTTGTGTGAAAGGTTACGCCCTCTCATGGAAAAGGAAGACACTGCATTCCGTCTTTCTGTCCCGCACCGTAAGAGAGTTGGCATTGTCCTCTGGAAATTGGCAACAAATTCAGAATACAGAACAATTTCACATCTTTTTGGAGTGGGTATAACAACTGTCTGGCGTTGCACAAATGAATTTTGCTTAGCAGTTGCAGACGTCTTGCTGGGTGAACTCATCCCTCTCCCATCTGCAGAGAGCCTTGCAAGGATGGCAGCATATTTTGAAAGACGATGGGGAATGCCACAGTGTGATTGACGGTTCACATATACCAATAATAACAACAAGGGAACATCATAATGATGATGTGAATCGCAAGGGTTGGCACTCTATTGTCCTGCAGGCTGTTGTGGATGGAAAGGGGCAGTTTGGGAATATTTGTGTTGGCCGACCAGGAAGCCTCCATGATGCCCGTGTACTCCGACTGTCTAAGCTGTGGGATACCTTGAACACACCGTTTTTTTCTGCACACACTAGACTTGTTGGAGGGAATAGTATTGGTTACTACATTATTGGTGATGCTGCCTATCCTGCTCAACCATGGCTAGTAAAACCTTTTTCAGATACAGGAAGACTGACCGAACAACAAGAGATGAAGTTGAATCTGGTTGAATCTGCATTTGGCAGACTTAACGGAAGGTGGCGGTGCCTTTTAAAACGTAATGACTGTGATTTGCATTTAACTAGAGAGATGGTAGTGGCATGTTGTGTTTTGCACAATCTGTGCGAGCAACACTATGAAGTGTACAACCGAGACTGGATGAATGCTGCTGATGTGCCCCAATATCAACAACCTTCCACACCTCTTCCAGAGCGAGAGAGAGTCATTCCTGAAGCTAATGTTGTGCGTGCTTGTCTGTTGAGACACTTTAGTCACAATGCATGAAACATTAACATTATAAATCTAATACAAAAACACTTTAAGCCTAACTTTGAATATGAACTAAAACCACTGAAAGACAAGAAACATCATATTGTTAAAGAAACATAAATCTTGAATGTCTTTTTGCAGTCTTATTATTTGAACAATGTTATGTGTTGCACTGAAATGTTATACATCCACTTTTGCAATGAATAAATAAATAACATTTAGAAAAATTTAAAGAATAAATAAATATTTAGATAATACATAAATAAGAATAAAGAATATTGTTGATAAAATCATAAACTGTGTTCCATTTAATTATTTTAACATGATAAATGTTACACCTAGTCTAGTGGTGGTTCAGCAAGGGTAGCAGAACTTTTCCGCCCTAGAATCTGTACGAATTGCCCAAACAAATTTAAAAACTGGTTATTAAAATTTTCTTCCACTCTTAACTTGGCTGCTTCTGCCTGTCTGCACTCAACCATCTGCTGCTGCTGATTTTCTAGAAGAGTATGGAATGCTGCATCAGATTCTTTGAGGTAAACAAGAAATTCATTGTGGTTGCTGGGATTGTGCCTCCTTTTCCCTAAAATAAATATATATATATATATACATTTAACACCCATTTCCATTAAAGTAATTAAATAATGAAACATCAATTGTCATTTGGCCACTAAATCGAATATTTATCAAATCTACCAACCACATTTGTAAACCTGTACTGGTGTTTTATTTCAGTTAACATTAATACTTTAAAATGGCATTATGTGTTTTCAGGGGCGTAGCAAGCTTTTCAAAAGTGCGGGGGATGGATGTGTTTTGTTTGTTAACAATAAAAACGATGAATACAATGACAGAAGGGTACAAAAGGTATAACATGCAAGATATTCTTTAATCACTTTTACCAGGGACGAATTGCTTAACATTAAGCAATGCCCTTCTATCAATCTTTTCCCTAATTTTGAAAATTCAGACGTCTTACTGGACATTTTACTCGGAGGAGCGGCAGCTCTGTACAAACGCTCTAAAAGACGCAAGCGGGGAAAGCGAGCGGGTGCGCTCGTCAGACTCCGACGACGCGGATTTAGGACCCCGCTGCCGAGTATACACCTGGCGAATGTCCGCTCCCTTACCAACAAAACGGACGAAATACTCTTACTCACCAGGACAAACAAAGATTTTTCCAACTCCGCTGCGCTGTGTTTCACAGAAACATGGCTCAATGACACCATACCGGACAGCGCGTTACATCTGCCGGGTTTTCAGCTGTTCAGAGCGGATCGCATTGCCGAGTCTACAGGGAAGACACGTGGTGGTGGATTATGTTTTTATATAAACGAAGGTTGGTGCAGAGATATAACAACACTGAAGAAGATGTGCTTTTCGTACTTAGAAGCGTTCTCTATCAACTGCAAACCTTTTTATTCGCCACGCGAGTTTTCCTCATTTATTCTCGTTAATGTTTACATTCCTCCACATGCTTGTGCGAGCGCGGCGCTGCAACAGCTGGCGGATTACATCACTGACACGGAGCAGCAACACCCGGATTCTCTTATTATCATTATTGGGGACTTTAACAGAGCAAACCTCTCCCGTGAGCTGCCAAAATACAGGCAGCATATCACATGCCCCACCAGAGACAGCAACATTCTGGATCACTGTTACACCACAATACGGGATGCATACCACTCTGTTCCCAGAGCAGCTCTGGGTCTCTCTGATCATTGCCTGGTTCATCTTCTTCCGACCTACAGACAGAAGCTTAAATCTGCCAAGCCTGTAGCAAGAACAGCAAAGAGATGGAGCAGCGAAACAGAGCGGGCCTTACAAGCCTGTTTCGACTGCACGGATTGGAGTGTCTTTGAAGCTGCAGCCACTGATCTGGATGAGTTAACTGACACAGTGACATCCTACATCAGCTTCTGTGAGGACATGTGTATTCCCACCAGGACTCGCTTAACATACAACAATGACAAACCATGGTTTACAATGAAACTGAGACAGCTTCGTCAGGCCAAAGAAGATGCTTACAGAAGTGGGGACAAAGTCTTGTATAATCAGGCCAAAAACACACTGACAAAGGAGATAAGAGCAGCTAAGAGAAGCTACTCTGAAAAGCTGAAGAACCAGTTTTCAGCCAACGACCCTGCATCGGTGTGGAAAGGCCTGAAAGACATTACCAACTACAAGCCATCATCCCCTCAGTCTATGGGTAATCAACGACTGGCTGACGACCTGAACGACTTCTATTGTCGTTTTGAAATGCAGAGTCTCACCCTTCACACCCGCCCTGACCCTATCTCTGCTATACCATTAACACCTCCTCTTGACATTCAACCTGCACTTAAGATCTGCGAAGAGGATGTTTGCCAGCTTTTCCGCAAACAAAAGATCAGAAAAGCACCAGGCCCAGACAATGTCTCACCCTCCTGCCTGAAAGTCTGTGCGGAGCAGCTGTCGCCCATCTTCACTAATATTTTTAACAGATCTTTGGAGCAGTGTGAAGTCCCTTCATGCTTCAAACGCTCCACCATCATCCCTGTACAGAAGAAACCCAAAATATCTGGACTTAATGACTACAGGCCTGTTGCTTTAACATCTGTGGTCATGAAGTCATTTGAGAGACTTGTACTGGCCCACCTGAAGGACATCACCAGACCACTTCTTGATCCCCTCCAGTTTGCTTACCGAGCAAACAGGTCTGTGGACGATGCAGTAAACATGGGACTGCATTACATCCTACAACACCTAGACAGACCAGGGACTTACGTCAGGATCCTGTTTGTAGACTTCAGCTCGGCCTTCAACACCATAATCCCAGACCTCCTCCTGCCCAAGCTTACCCAGCTCTCTGTGCCAACCTCTACCTGTCAGTGGATTATTAACTTCCTGTCGAACAGGCAGCAGCTAGTGAGGTTGGGAAAATTTAAATCCAGCACATGTACCATCAGCACCGGAGCTCCTCAAGGATGTGTTCTTTCTCCACTGCTATATTCACTCTACACAAACGAATGCACCTCTACAGACCCTTCTGTCAAACTCCTGAAGTTTGCAGATGACACCACAGTCATTGGCCTTATTCAAGACGGTGATGAATCTGCCTACAGAAAGGAGGTTGCTCAGCTGGCTGCCTGGTGTAGTCAAAACAACCTAGAGCTGAATGCATTCAAGACAGTGGAGATGATAGTGGATTTCAGAAGGAACCCTCCATCACTTCCTCCCCTCACCATCCTGGACAGCACTGTGGATACTGTGGAGTCATTCAGGTTCCTGGGCTCCACCATCTCTCAGGACCTGAAGTGGGAGTCCCACATAGACTCCATTGTAAAGAAGGCCCAGCAGAGGTTATACTTCCTCCGTCAATTGAGGAAGTTCAACCTACCACAGGAGCTACTGACCCAGTTCTACTCAGTGGTCATCGAATCTGTTCTGTGCACTTCAATTACTGTTTGGTATGGCTCGGCCACCAAATCAGACCTACGAAGACTACAACGGACAGTTCGTAGTGCTGAGAAAATTATTGGTGCTCCTCTGCCCACACTTCAGGACCTGTACGATTCCAGAGTGAAAAACAGGGCAAGAAAAATCATCATTGACTCCACACACCCAGCACACAAACTCTTTGATCTGCTGCCCTCTGGCCGGCGCTTTAGAGCACCAAACACCAGGACTTCCAGACACAGAAGCAGCTTCTTCCCCCAGGCAATCTCCCTCCTAAACAGATAACTGCTCCTTAAGAGCAATATTCCACTTCCACTACTCCTATAGTGTGCACTATAGTGCCTTATTATATCTACATCTTATGTATACATGTATATAACACTACCTCTACTTACTAAATTATCCATTTGCACAAGTGTACATACAATCTGTTAATATGTTTATTCTACTATATACTACCCTGTACAATGTCTCTTATATGTTATTATCCCCCATTTTCTGTAAAATAGTCTTTATTTTATATATGCACAATTTAGAATCTTTTAGACTGTAAATCGTATTATATTGTATTGTCATTGTGTTGAATGTCTGTACTAGAAGCTTCCAATACCAAAGAAAATTCCTTGTGTGTGCAAGCACACTTGGCAATAAAGCTCTTCTGATTCTTCTGATTCTGATTCTGATATAAAAAGCTTCCCATTTAAAAGAGTGATACTAGAAAAGTATAATAACACACTCGGTGGTAAGCTTGATAGTGACATGGGTCTGACAGGACTGTGACTGAGACTGCTAAATTTTGCTTACTTGCGCCTTGAAAAGGGGGATGTAAAAAACAAAACAAAAACGCCCACACAAAGCTTTTTCTCTGGTGGTATAAATAATGTAACAATTTACTGTTTTTAAACATTAAAATAATATACACTTTTCTTTCATAGTTCTTCAACAGGTATGCAAACAATGACATCATTTCTCACTTTTTTCTCCTCAACAGGTACAATCAAACACAACAGGTAAGTATCCACAAAATTATTCAGCTAATCAACAAACAATGCTCAAAATATCAAAATCAATTGCACTGGCAATAAATCCATAAATACACTGCTTAACAATGACAATTTGTCCCTCCTCCTCGTCAATTCACTCTCTTCTTCATCACAATTAATTTATACATTGCATGCCACATACATAACCGAATTTAGCTATAGTGTCAACAAAACATGTCAACAAAACATAAACAGAACATCTTCCCAAACACATATCAAGCTTATTTAAAAACATCGAAAACATAAACACTCATTCAAAGTACCTGGAAAAGGGAGATGTAAATAACCATAACCATAAGTTCCCTCCTCCTCAGCACGAGCTGACCGATAAGTCTAACACACCAAGAGAGGCGGGACTTAAAGCAGAACAGCCAATCATCAGCTGGTCACACTCAAAGCCGGTGTCATGTTCAAGAGGGAGGGGAGAGGAGGCAGCCGCAGCGAGCGCAGACATAGAGCGGCCAGTAGTGATGGGAAGTTCGGATCATTTTACTGACTCGGACCTTTGAGTCTCGTTCAGCAAAATGAACGAATCTTTTTTCGAGTCATATCGTTCATTTCAGCAAAATATAATTAAAATGTTACATGTTACTTTCCTAACACATCTACTACTTATGCAAATGTTGATCACATTACAAACAATACAAAACTATAATGCTATAAGAAACAGAAAAGATTAATTCATTGTTTACCTGGGTCTTTAGTCTATGATTAGCTCAACACACCTCTTATCTGACAAGTCTTCGGGTTTGAGTTGTTCGTTCACGACGTGACAGCTTCGTAAGCTAAACCAATGCAGTCAGAGCCGGAAAGAGAATTGATTAGTTCACCTCTCGAGTCTTCGGGTTCGAGTCGTTCGTTCATCACGTGACAGCCCCCTACGCTTTACCAATGCAGTCAGAGCCGGAAAGAGAATTGATTAGTTCACCTCTCGAGTCTTCGGGTTCGAGTCGTTCGTTCATCACGTGACAGCCCCCTACGCTTTACCAATGCAGTCAGAGCCGGAAAGAGAATTGATTAGTTCACCTCTCGAGTCTTCGGGTTCGAGTCGTTCGTTCATCACGTGACAGCCCCCTACGCTTTACCAATGCAGTCAGAGCCGGAAAGAGAATTGATTAGTTCACCTCTCGAGTCTTCGGGTTCGAGTCGTTCGTTCATCACGTGACAGCCCCCTACGCTTTACCAATGCAGTCAGAGCCGGAAAGAGAATTGATTAGTTCACCTCTCGAGTCTTCGGGTTCGAGTCGTTCGTTCATCACGTGACAGCCCCCTACGCTTTACCAATGCAGTCTGAGCCGAAAGAGAATTGATTAGTTCACCTCTCGAGTCTTCGGGTTTGAGTCGTTCATTCTTTTGTCACAGGACCCATAGAATGTTGCGCAATGCGCATGTGCGACTGGACGAATCACTCCCCGAGATGACTTGTTCTTCCCGAGTCACATTAAAGATTCGTTCAAAATGAACGAATCGTTCAAGAACGACCTGTCACTAGCGGCCAGAGAAACGGAGTAGCGAATGCTGTAAGGTGTTTGTGAAAAACTGCAGAAAAAGTGCAGGTGTTGAACCTCTCACCGGGAAAAGTGCAAGCATCCCGTAAACATTAGTTAAAACGCTTAAGAAACATGTACATAATCGGATAATTGGTTCAAGTGTGTCTGTGTAAGCATTTACCTACCCTCCGCGATCTCTTCAAACAGCTGCGAAGCTGACAAGGAGAAATCAAGCACACCATCATTTCGCATAGATGTCCATTGCATCGTAGAAGCGGTCGGTTTTTCTAGCAGCCCCGCTTCTGCTATTATTGTCTTTTTGGACTCGATATGTATGCTTCAGCTTTTTAATTTTTTCCCGGCATTGTTTAGAGTTTTTCTTAATGCCCTTTTCTGCAAGACACCGAGCTATGAGTTGAAAAAACTTTTTCATTTCTCTTGGTACCCTCCAGCTGATGTTGAATATTGCGCTCTTCCCAAATGTCTATAAGCGCAAATGTATCATCTACTGACCAAACAGCCCCAGACATTTCTTAAACGAAGTAACTTGTAGCTTTTTTAATAGGCTAACGTGCTTTGTTTACTTAGTTAAGTGACGCGCGCTGTTGACTGCAGAGAGAAACTGGTATCTAGGCAACCGACGAGTGACCACTCCGCGCATTCTATCAGGACGATTCAGCGTGGTTAGAGAACCGTGATGAAAATTCCGGGCCGAGAACGGTTTGTAATCGTGCTGTGCCGTGCCAGGCTCATGTGGAAACACAACCGTAACCGTTTCAGACTGTGCTTAGAACGATTCGGCGCGATGGTGGAAAAGCGCTAAGTCTCCTTTCTTTTCCAGTCCTTGAATATTGCCATGACAGACTCGAAATGAACGAAGAGCTGTGTTTAACAGAACTAATCCTAACTTTGACAGTTGGCTGCAAATATTTTTTTGTTTGTGCACTGTCAAATATTAGTTTAGATGCAATAACTGTACCGTGGACGTGCAGATTTACGCAGAAGTCGTTCACAGCCATCTTACCTCCAGTATTTCGCTCCATGCTTTTGTTTTCGCCGCATACCTGTGTTTATACCGGAAGTTCGAGACGGCTGAGCCGGTGCATAACATATGGCATAACCAAACGTTATGTGATTGGCTTACGGGTACACCAATGATTTTAAACTAAAAGATAAGTGCCCCCCCACGAGAAAGTAAACGCTTGTCAATTATGCCCTTCCAGGCTCTGTCTGAGTTTGGTATTACCAGGCTATAAAGTTACTAGTTTTAATCTAAATGTGTTTTTAGTCTCTTGCACTTATCCATCAATTAATACCATAAAGCAAGTGTCAGATTATGACATCAGATGCTATATTAATATTTTGAATTGTAAAATGTTTAGTAATTTAAATGGGTTTATTCGAAAGGGCTTGTTCACCTAAAAATTAGAATGCTTACATTATTTATTCACCCTCATGTTATTCCAAACCTGTATGACTTTCTTTCTTCTGCAGAACACAAAAGAAAACATTTTCAAGAACAGTGGTAACCAAACAACATCGGTCCACATTGACTTCCATTGTATGAACACAAAACCACTGAGGCATTTCTAGAATATTTTTATATATTTTAAACAAGACCTTGTTTTGTACACTGTTTAAAGTTCTGAAAATGTCCCCGTCACACTGCGTTTAGCGCAGCACTTTTGTCTCGGTATCTATGTCCTCTGTGATACAGTGTACATATGTTCACCTTTAGATGCTGTGCAGATATTCTGGGGTTTTGGCGAGTTAGCGGCCTCTCCCTCGTCTCATTACAGAGAGTATAAATGATAAAGAACACATCCCAGCAGGATGCTGGGTCGGGGGTGAACGCTCCTGCGGTGAGCTCCAAATGCACTGTCACCTCCAGCATCGTGTATTATTGCACGGGTCACATGACTCGAGTGAGAACACTGCAAAGCACAAGCTAAATTTATCATGTATTGGTTTTTATAATTTAGCTTTTTCAAAAGTAAAACCTAAAGCAACTGGTGTAAATAATTATGGCAGAACGTTCAGGATTTTTATATTTTCCTTAAACCACAACTGTAAATTTAATTAACTAACAGAGCAAGCAGATGTTTTCAAAGAGCAAAATTTGATCACTCAAAGGTTCCTCTTTTATAGTCAGAATTGATCGAGCTCTCACTTACACCGTGTTTTTATTTAAGTAACCATATTTCAGTTTATTTTAGTTAGTTTGTGAAGAGTAATAAAATTAAAAGTTTAGAGAGCTGTAACATGAATGTGGATAGCATATCTCGTCATTCGGTCTCGGCTGAATTGAATAAGAAATGTTTGAAAAGGTAATACTGAAATCTATGAATGTGATTTTTGACCTGGTAAATATAAATATGGGCATAACACACATTTTGAAGGCATGATTAGTAATTAACTTTGTCCCAGAAAGGTGTCGCAGAAAGGATTTACCGATAGCTCTTGGATTACAACCCATGATGGACTGGAAATGAAACTGTTTCAAAGGAAAATGCTCTTATTTGTGTAATTGGAAGTGCTGGAAAAATTGCAGATTGATCAATTCATTGTCTTATTGATCTTCTATTATTGAGTGATTTAGTATTGTGAGTGATTGCAAAGTGATGTTTCGGGGATAGTAAAAGATTATTATGTGATGTAATTGTAGCCGACATTTCACTATCAGTATATTAGGATACACGGTAATGGACCAGAATGCTAGGTTTGCTACTGAGGGCAAGAATGAGAGAATGCACACTAACAAACAAAGTAGACAGACCAGGAAAATACTTTCACCAAGGTTTTGATTTACTTAGAAGATTTAAATGAATGTAAATATGAAATGTGAACATGAAATGAACAATAACAGTAAATGAAACAAATGAGAATTTTCCTCCTCTTTCCCTTTAAGATGTGAGCTCCTTTGTAGTTTACTTGATCTAATTATATTATATATATGTGTATCCAGTTTAAATTTGTTACTTTGGTTTATAAATCGTCCCTTTTTGTATATACATTTGTATGTAATTGATTTAAATTCGACCTTTTGTTTGATGTCGCTTTAAAATCTCTAATTATTTTTGGAGCTTATTACCTCGGTTGAATTAGAACCTTTAACCCACAAATGATAAAATTTTCAATAAACAGATCACATCAATAAAATAACAATATAACTGAAAATAATACAAAAACTTGTCAGTAATTCACCATAGATGAGCAGTCCTCAAACCATGGAACAAGTGTGTATGTACGTGTGCAAAGAAAATAGTCCTCTGAATCCAAATGATCCAATCTTTTTTCAAAAGTAGGCTACTGTCTTTATTAAGGGCTCGGCATAGTCCAGGCGAATTGCACTTTCGTTCTGCGTTTGAGGGTAAAACGAAGCTCGAAAACGTTGAGAGACGGTATAGTGTTTTCGAACAATCCAACACCCCTTTGTGTCTGGAGGCGGGGCTTACATGACGTATGCAAATAAAATAACACGTTAATTCCCACAGACCAGGGGCATGTTCAAGCTGAAACCGGTGCACAACGTTTATAGCTACTGTTTCCGGGTTGAACGACACGTTTCCTGGAAACGGTTTGCAACGGCGTGCAACAGGGTTTGAGATACGTTTTCTCTTGTTTGGTGGGTGTGTCAAGAATGTCGGCCCAATCAGCAGCAACATGTGTATAACCCACGCGGTATTAAAGAGACAAAACATTACACTTACCAACTAGACAAATAAATGCATATACACTCATATAAAACACTTCTGAACATGAATGAACATTTCAGAGAATTGAACATTATATTATTTTGAAACTCACCATATCCGGTGGAATTCAACACAATTAATCAACCGCATCAGAATTCTACAGGTCCCACAATCGGCTATCATCCACTTCAATGTCATCAATCATGGCACTAGACCCAAATAAGTTTTATACAAGAGTTATAACGCCATACAACATATTAGTTATGTACTTTTAACAAGGATGATTGTTATAATTGCCTTTACACCCGCTTTGATAACACCCGCGATCTGCAAAGCGCGTGCCCTCCGTGCGATTATTTCGTCTCACCTCTATGACGCCGTACTATTACTTCTTTTAATATTTTACGTAAAAATATAATTCTTGCAAATTACATTGTTTTTTCTGATCAGCTCAATTTTAACCTGTGTTACATAATGCTAAGATATTGTTTAGTTATGGTGAGTGATAGAGATATTAGAGATGGTGCATAAAGATTCAGTGATTGCTCTGTGATGGTGTAAGATGTTTCAGTGTTAATAGGCTTTATAAAGATAAATGATTATTCAGCAATATCTCAGTTATGATAAATAATTATGGTTCAGTGATTGTTCAGTCATGGTGAGAGATGCAGTAAGTGATGGTTCTGTGATGGTAAGTGATGCAGTTGCGATAATCAGTGATATCTCAGTGATGATAAATGAATATACCTGTAGTTCAGTAATGGAAAGATGATCCAATGCTGGTTCAGTGATAGTGAGAGATGATTCAGTGCTGGTTTAGTGATGGTGAGAGATGATTCAGTGCTGGTTTAGTGATGTGAGAGATGATTCAGTGCTGGTTTAGTGATGTCCCCTCATGGGAAGTCTTTGTTTTCTGTTTTGGTTTAGTTCCTGTTTGATACCCCCTCGTGGGTTTTTCCTTTGTTTTGTTCATTTAATAAATATATCTTTGTTAACCCCTTCACTGCTGCCTGCGCTTGGGTTCTTTCCTGCCAACCGTGACAAAATGTTGAATGATTTTAAAATAAATCTGATTGTTAGTTGCTGTTACCATGTTGTCTACGGCATTTACTAATGAATGGAAGCTTAAATTCAGTGTGTAACCCTGTGACAGTGTAAACTGTCTGTTTAACAACTACTACATTGTTAGTGCTACTGCATTTCTGTTTAATATTGCTGTGGGTGTAAATGTGATAAATTTTCTCTTTTAAAGAAACAGCAAGATGACGATCCTGTATACCCTGGTGCTCCTCTCACAAAGGGACAGAGTCTACTCCTAACTCATGTCATATGTACTGAGGCACAATTTGACAGGTGTAGCACTTCAGGATCTTCTTACATTGTTTAATGAACATTTCCCTGGTTTAGTGGCAGCAACCTCATACCTTTTTCATAAAGCCTATGGACAGTTTGGCCAGTATGTGCCCCATTTCTGTTGCATCAACTGTGAAAACTACATGGGACCCATTGGGATAGCACCAAAAAACTGTTCTTCTTGTAATGCTGAATTTGACATTGAGAACAACCTAAGAGTTGGCTCTTACTGTCTTGTTCATAGCCTGTCAGCCCAAATAGTGGACATTTTGGAAAAAAATTATATACATTTAAATAGAAAGGAATCAAATCCTCGCATTCTTTCTGATATTCAGTGTGGGGCAGAATATCTAAAAATCAAGCAAAGTGGACAACTGGGGGCTGATGACCTTTCAATCTTGTGGAGTTGTGATGGTATTCCAGTTTTCAAAAGTAATAATGTTCAGATATGGCCAATCCAGTGTCAAATTATAGAACTGTCTCCAAAAGATCGCCAAGCAAATATATGCATTCCATGCTTATGGCTTGGTAACAGCAAGCTAAATATGATTACATTTTAACTGCTTTTGTTGCCCAGCTCAAAGAACTAGAACAGGTTGGTATTAAATGGAGGGACTCTGAAAACACAGAGCACACAAGCAAAATTCATTCACTCCTCTGCTCCGCAGATTCAGTTGCCCGTCCTCTCCTGAAAAATACAAAACAGTTTAATGGAAAATACGGGTGTGACTTCTGCCTCCACTATGGTGGTGGCCCATACGTATAGGATACCCCAGAACCACCTTTAAGGACAGAGACAGATCATTTCCGCCATGCAATGCTGGCAACATCAGAGAAACCAATAATGGGTGTGAAAGGCCCATCCCCTCTCATGGAACTTGAGACTTTTAACATGATCGCTGGATTTGTTCCAGACTACCAGCACTGTGTTTGCCTTGGTGTTACTAAACAGATTACATATCTGTGGTTAGATAGTAAGCACCATAATGAGGAATGGTACTTGGGCTCCAAGGTCAGTGACATAGACCAGACCCTGTTGGCCATTAGCCCACTTGTGGAGGTCACAAGGGCACCAAGATCAGTTAAGGATCGAAAATTCTTTAAGGCATCTGAATGGAGGTCATTTTTGTTGTTTTATGCTTTGCCTGTTTTGAGTGGCATTTAAAAAAAGAAGTACTGGAGTCATCTTTTTTTATTTGTTTTTTTGCAATTCACACTCTTCTGCAGGATGCAATCAAAGTGACCCATGTGGATAAAGCAGAACAAGCTCTTCGAAAGTTTGTGTGTAATTTTGAGAAGCTTTATGGTGCTAGAAATGTGTCTTTCGATGTACATTTGTTAATGCACTTGGCAGCAAGTGTGCATAACTGGGGACCATTCTGGGCAACATCCACATTTCCTTTTGAATCATTCAATGGGACTCAGTGTTGGGTAAGTTACTCTGAAAAAGTAATTAATTACTAATTACTAATTACATATTCAATAGTGTAATTAGATTACTGTACAAATTACTCTCTCCAAAAAGTATTTAGTTACTTATTACTAATTACTTTCTATATCCTACATCAACCTTGATTAGTTAAGTGATTCAAGGATAGACATGAAACGGCTCTTTTAATTCATTCAAATAAATAATATAAACTACATAAAGTACTCTTATTTACTGACCAAAGTATTACAAATGTGAGAATTATACATTAAAGCACGGATTTTAATGTTAGACTTTGAATTTTGATGTCAATTCCACTATTGCACACACATATATTACACAAAGTATTTAGTTTAATTATGTCATAAGTAACTGTAATTAAATTACAGAAAAAATAAGAGTAATCCCTTACTTTACTTTTTCAAGGGGAAAGTAATTAAATTACAGTAACTAATTACTTAGTAACTAGTTACACCCAACACTGATGGGACTTTGCTTACATTTTTTAATGGAACAACACGTGTCTGATCAAATAGTAAAAAGATTCCTTAGGTGGACGGGTCTTTCAACAAAAGTATGGACTATAATGGCAAATGCTAATGACAACATAAGAAAATGATTTGACAAACTCCAAGGTAGACCTGGCTTAACAAAAATGTCAAAGGAGTTTCCAAATAATATCAGAGCTTTTGGCTGCCCAAAGAAAGCCAGAACATCTGTGCTGCAGAGGATGGCTATTCAACATTTCACAGGAGACTGTGGGGTCTCGGGTCTGAGCACTTGGTTTGTTTTGTTTTGTTTTGTTTCTTGTCGAACACATGGTACAGCTTGACAGCTCTCCATGTGTTCGGTGTCTTTGTGATTGCTTGCCCCTCATTAGTGTTTCACTCTCTTCACCTGGGTTGGCTCCGATTTTTCTATCTCTCCCTCCTGGTTTCTCGTTTTCTCTCGTGATTTATTTCCTTTTTTTAGACCCTTTCTTTCCTCCGTCCTGTGTCAGATCTTCAGTGTTTCTTCCGGCGGATTACTGTTCGCTTATGTTGGGGATACGGTTGATATCACCTCTTGTTTTTGTTCAGGCTCCAGAGCTGTGTTTGCCACGTGGTGTGTTGTCTTCCTGCAGCGTTGGATTCGCTGCCTGGATTCTTATCTCCTTGATCGGTTGGGCGGTTCCAGAGGGTTTTCGCTCTACGGATGCCAGAAAGTATGCATCTACCCAGTCGGTCTATGTGAGCTCTTACCCCAGCTATGCTACCTTGTCGGTCTGTGGGTTCCAGTTTGGATTTTACCTCTCCTGTCGGATAAAGTGGATTTTCTTCCAGTGTATTTTCCCCGTCAGTCTTGTGTACTTGCCTGGAAAGGTTTTCTCCTGGCGGTCTAGTGGGTCATCTTCGGAAGCATCGGTCTCCTGTTGACCGAGTGGTCGGTTTTGTTTGCTGCCTCCAAAGGACTATTTAACTTCTTTCAAGGATTACCTCCCGTGTCTCTGGTAGAACTTTTGTGCCGAGCGTTTTGCTGGCCTTGTCTCATTCACTCGCCGTGGGCACAATTTCGTTCTCTCTCTCAGCTGCGGCCGTCCGCTGGATATAGGACTCCTTGGCTCCCTTCCCTTTTTGGCCGAGCGCTCGAGCCTTTTTTGCCCTGGTGTTTTAGAGACCCTGTCTCTTCACACGTCTGTGCTAAGGACTTTTTGGGAGCATTATTTTTCTCACCGTTTAACGGTCCTTGTTTTTTTGTATTGTTCCTGTATTATTTTGGCTGTGTTGAGGCATTATTAAAAGTTCTACTTACCCTGCATTTGACTTTCGTATTTTCCTGCCAGAACCCTAACAGGAGACACCGTACATTTAAGTTTATTTTATGACAGTTTCGTTTTTAGCAGTGTTGTTTATCATATAATAACACAACTCTTAAAAAGAGAAATAATTCTGTTGTAGAACTGTACATTCTGTGAAATCATGACACTGGTGGCTTACACATGTGGATGAGCCCTCTTCTGCATCTACTACAAATAGATTCTGTGTTTTAGTTAAAGAGCTTGCCAAGAGTGGAAGCCAGGTTTATAGAGATGTTCAGTTAAATATATCCTGTACATTTCTAACTGAAGAGTGTCACACTAATAATGTATTTGCGGTACATCCTCAGACCTAACCATTACACATTTACGCTGTAATGACTAAGGACAAAATGTATGTCAGTCCTCTTCCGAACAATATTGAAAGAGACTAAAATGGATTCCTGTAAAAACGTTTACCAGTAAAAAAAAGGTAACTGTTAATGATCCCAAACATGTTTCCGTGCCGTATTTAATGGCATACATTTAAGTTTTTTTTTTTTGTTTTTTTTTGTTGAATGTTAAATACTTTACATAAGTACTGTTATAATGTGTTTAATGACTAATGTTTTATTAATTTCTTTCTGTGTATGACTCTCCATACACTATGGGCAACTTTCTATTGAAGGATTTATGATTCTAACATGATTCTTTGACAATATAAACATTACTGAACTTAAAACGCCACAAGACACATTTGTGCAATACATATATTTAATTGAAAATACAATATATTGTAAAGGCAGGCTTTCAAACATTTTAACACTTTTTGAAATATAAGATATGAAGTGAGTTCCTAACATTAATAACTTCAAAATGGATTTTAAATGTACTCTATCTTCAAAATATAATTTCGAGCATACTGTTAAAATATACCTAAAATATATTTTATAATAAATTTAAAATCAACACATTTATAGAATTGTACAAAACTTTCACTTTTACTTTAGTATATTTTTAGAAACATGGCTGGACTCAGTGTTTGGTTCATGGAGTTCATGGCTGACTAAAATAGGAGTCATTGCAGCAATAGTGTTTACAATATTTTCTGTAGTATTTTGTTGTCTTTTACCCATGATAGCTTTGGTGGTGAAGGCTACGGACAAACAGATGATGCTGAGAACAGACCTGAATACACATTACAGCACTGTAATCCCGAACAGTACAATCTACTCATTAAAATGAGTTAACTACTCAAAACTGAAATAGTCCCGTTTACTTACAACTTTAAAGTGTCCCAGATAGCAAGCAACCATTGAATACATTTTTTTAAAAAGTTAAAATTTAACCAGACTACCATTATGGTGATCAGTGTTTGCTTTAGTTGGGTTCTTGACTCTTGTGTTTCACTACTAGAATATTTGCTTAACTTGTCTTTAACCTCTGAAACAGTGTGTTAAAATCTGTTTGTTTGGGGTAAAAAGCAAAGAAATCTGGTTGCTAATTTCAAATAGTGTTTCTATATTGTAGGAGGATTATAATAAATCAATCATTATATTTGAATCAAATACACATTAGTAATTGGTTACCTCAAAATGTTTAAGTACACTCAACTTGTCCGGGTTTACAGTGAGTGATTAAGAGACCATATTAAACATGATTGCAACTGTCAGCGAGTATGAGGAGTACAATGAGGAGGCCTAGCTATGTAAATAGCGTGAATGTTTTGTTATAATTTACCATGATTTGTTTTTTGGTGTAAGGGATACAGTCTAGAATTGTATACATGGGACTATAGTGTAGGTAAGTTTGGTCTTGGGCCGGATTCGCTTATATTGTGAGATTTTGAAGGCATGTCCTGCTGAATTCAATTGCGTGATTAAAACGGGTATTTAAGTGCTCTTAACCACCGCGTGCTGCGGTCGCGTGCAGCCCTCATCGCGTTAAGACCGAAGAGCGTAAAGACGATCGACTCTACCTGCATGACTCTACCTGCGTGACTCTACCTGCGTGACTCCACCGAGCAAGGACACCGACAAGGCACTTGATTTATAACTTTTTGAGCTTCTATTTATTCTATTGTTATTTGTCATGTATATTTCTTATTCCCCCCTTTTGAATATGTGTTTTCAAATCCCATGTCATTACAACTCGTAAATCACCGGTATCACGTAGACTCACGTAACCGTGATACTTCTGATACAGCCCCTATTATATAGACCATATAATAAATGATTTTTTTTGAAGCGCCCAACGATCATAGGAGGCGGAAACTGAGCCGCATGCCCACCCTATCTCACCAAATCCTACATATCATCTATACGGACCTTGTAAGTGGCCAGTTACTTCCAGAACGTTGCACCCCCCATTCGGGTTTCAAAAACCTATGCTAACACTGTTGAAAAAAACCGTTCGAGGAAAACCCAAAGCTTCTAATATGTCACGTACCGTCTTTTTCCCAGCTTCCCGTTATAGCGCCCCAACCAACATAAGTGCACAACCCATTTCCCAACGCCACGCGGCATATGTTTGTAAAACAAATACCTTTACAATACTATCCAATAAATTCCGTCTTGCTACGTGATAATCACATATAAATTTTCAACATACGATCACCCCGGTTTAATTTCAGATAATATAGTATTTAGCCTTCCTACATTTAGCTACGAATAGTATGTGATCGCAGAACCACGTAAATTGCCTAAGAAAGCCATAGACACGCTTGCGCCTGGTTTACGTGGTCTAGTGAGATGGAGAGAGTAAGGGTTTCCAGCAGCAAACGAAACACTTTCAGAATATGTGGACTGTTCGTTTAATTATTTTTATTTATTCTATCCATGTCTATGTTTGTTTGTGGACTGTCGCCTCTGGGCGCTTTCCGACGGGTTCTTACAGAGCACTCAACTGGAACTTGCAGTTACCCGAACGCTCGCTTGGGGTCACGCGTTGATGTGCCTGCAGGAGGGCAAGTAAGGGGATCTCTGGCCCGAATGGGTCAATCATACTTACCTGGCAGGGGGGAGACACCATGATCACGAAGCCGTTCACACCCATGACGAGGCTCGGCCATTTGCACTCAGGTGGTTGTGTTGATTCTGCGAAGTCCCACAAAATGTGGAATATCTCGACTGCCATAATTTAGTTGTTAGTGAGGGACTGTGTGTTCGCGCTCTCCTCTGATTCATATGTCAAAGGAAGAGAGACTTTTTTTTGTTCGTTGGTCATTGGTTCGTTGCGTTTAAACAATGCATTTGATTGTTTGTCGTTCGTTCTTCTTCCACGTATGTATATATATATATATTATTATGTAATTGTTTGTTTGTTTGTTAATGTGCTTGTTTTTTTTAATGATTTGTTTAATATTTAATTGTTTGTCTTCATTTATTGGACGCCTCATCAGAAGCCCGCAGAGTATAGAACGCATCTTAATGGAGATTCTGCCAGGCCACGCTGACCTTTATTTTTCTATTGTTCTATTTTCATTATTTGTTCGTTCGTTAATTGGTCGATTGATTCTAGTGTTTAAACGATGCATTTGATTGTGACCTTTAACCGCATGTGCACCGCACCGCAATAGTCAGTGCCGGCCGGGCTCTCCCCTCGCCCCCATGTGGGCATCGCTTCTCGGCCTTTTGGCTAAGAGCAAGTAGTATTGCTTCTTATCAGTTTAATATCTGATACGTCCCCTATATGGGGACCATATATTAAATGGATTTTTGAAGCGCGGAGCTGGAAGTGGGGCTTGCTCCGCCCACTCCACGCATCGACCTGGTATTGCAGTGTTTCCAGGAACGGTGCACTCCCCTTTCGGGGATCAAAACCGTGTGTTGAAAAGAAGCGTTCAGGAAACCCGAAGTCTAATAAGTTACGTGATTTTCTTTTTTGGAAGCTTTGCGTAGGCTAACATAAGTGCGCGCACGCGTATTTGTTTGTGTACGTGTATAGCCCTTCACGTAGGCTATGCGGATAGTTGTGTGTCGAAGAGCGAAGTTCCTATTAAAGACGCTTGCGCCTGGTTTACGTGGTCTAGCGAGATGGAGAGAGAAAGGCTTTCCAGCAGCAAACGAAACACTTTCAGAATAAGTGGACTGTTCGTTTAATTAGTTTTTTATTTATCTATCCATGTCTATGTTTGTTTGTGGACTGTCGCCTCTGTGCGCTTTCCGACGGGTTCTACAGAGCACTCAACTGGAACTTGCAGTTGCCGAACGCTCGCTTGGTGTCAGCGTTGATTTGCATTGCAGAGGCAAGTAAGGGATCTCTGGCCCGAATGGAGTCAATCATACTTACCTGGCAGGGGAGACACCATGATCACGAAGGCGGTTCACCCAGGACGAGGCTCGGCCATTGCACTCAGGTTGTGTTGACTTCTGCGAATTCCCCAAATGTGGGAATCTCGACTGCATAATTTCTGGTAGTGGGGGACTGCGTTCGCGCTCTCCCCTGATCGTTTGTCAAAGGAAGAGAGACTGTTTTTGTTAGTTGGTCGATTGGTTCGGTTGCCGTTTAAACAATGCATTTGATTGTTTGTCGTTCGTTCTTTTCCACGTATGTATATATATATATATTATCTATGTAGTTGTTTGTTTGTTAATGTGCTTGTTTTTTTAATGATTTGTTTAACTATTTAATTGTTTGTGCGTTCATTTATTGGACGCCTCATCAGAAGCACCGCAGAGTATAGAACGCATCTTCAATGGAGATTCTGCCAGGCCACGCTGACCTTTATTTTTCTATTGTTCTATTTTCATTATTTGTTCGTTCGTTAATTGGTCGATTGATTCTAGTGTTTAAACGATGCATTTGATTGTGACCTTTGAACCGCATGTGCACCGCCACCGCAATNTGTGTCAGATCTTCAGTGTTTCTCCGGCGAATTACCGATCGCTTGTCTTGGGAAACGTATGATATCACCTCTTTTTTTGTTCAGGCTCCAGAGCTGTGTTTGCCACGTGGTGTGTTTTGTCTTCCCGCAGCGTTGGACTCGCTGCCTGGATTCTTTATCTTCTTGATCGGTTGGGCGGTTCCAGAGGGATTTTCGCTCTACGGGTGCCTGAAAGAATGCATCTCCCAGTCGGTCTATGTGAGCTTTTACCCCTACTATGCTACCTTGTCGGTCTGTGGGTTCCAGTTTGGATTTTACCTCTCCTGTCGGATAAAGTGGATCTTCATCCAGTGTATTTTCCCCGTCAGTCTTGTGAACTTGCCTGAAGGTTTTCTCCTGTCGGTCTAGTGGGTCATCTTCGGAAGCATTGTTCTTCTGTTGACCAAGTGGTCGGTTTTGTTTGCTGCCTCCAAAGGACTATTGAACTTCTTTCAAGGATTACCTCCCGTGTCTCTGGTATGAACTTTTGTGTCAGTGTATTCGCTGGCCTTGTCTCATTCACTCGCCGTGGGCACAGTTTCTTTCTCTCTCTCAGCTGCGGCCGTCCGCTGGATATAAGACTCCTTGGCTCCTTTCCCTTTTTTGCCGAGCGCTCGAGCCTTTTTTGCCCTGGTGTATCAGAGACCCTGTCTCTTCACACGTCTGTGCTAAAGACTTTTTGGGAACATTATTTTCTCACCGTTTAACGGTCCTTGTTTTTTTGTATTGTCCTGTATTATTTTGGCTGTGTTGAGGCATATTAAAAGTTCTACTTACCCTGCATTGACTTCGATTTTCCTGCCAGAACCCTACCAGTATGTACTGTACATGTGGCAGAATTGACTTAGTGCTGGTTCAGTGATAGTGAGAGATGATTCAGTGCTGGTTTAGTGATGGTGAGAGATGATTCAGTGCTGGTTTAGTGATGTGAGAGATGATTCAGTGCTGGTTTAGTGATGGTGAGAGATGATTCAGTGCTGGTTTAGTGATGTGAGAGATGATTCAGTGCTGGTTTAGTGATGGTGAGAGATGATTCAGTGCTGGTTTAGTGATGTGAGAGATGATTCAGTGCTGGTTTAGTGATGGTGAGAGATGATTCAGTGCTGGTTTAGTGATGTGAGAGATGATTCAGTGCTGGTTTAGTGATGGTGAGAGATGATTCAGTGCTGGTTTAGTGATGTGAGAGATGATTCAGTGCTGGTTTAGTGATGGTGAGAGATGATTCAGTGCTGGTTTAGTGATGTGAGAGATGATTAGTGCTGGTTTAGTGATGGTGAGAGATGATTCAGTGCTGGTTTAGTGATGTGAGAGATGATTCAGTGCTGGTTTAGTGATGGTGAGAGATGATTCAGTGCTGGTTTAGTGATGTGAGAGATGATTCAGTGCTGGTTTAGTGATGGTGAGAGATGATTCAGTGCTGGTTTAGTGATGTGAGAGATGATTCAGTGCTGGTTTAGTGATGGTGAGAGATGATTCAGTGCTGGTTTAGTGATGTGAGAGATGATTCAGTGCTTGTCAGTATGGTGAGAGATAAGTTCAAGTGATGCTTCTGTATGGTTAGTGATGAGAAGTGATAAGCAGTGATAGTCTTGTGATGATGAGTAGTATGGCCTGCTTTAGTGGATCGTCATAGTGATGGAATGATGATCAAGTGTGTTCAAGTCTCAGTTTAAGTGGATGAGCAAGTGTGCTTAGTGATGGTGAGAGATATTAGTGCTGCTTTAGTGATTGAGCGATTCATGCCTGCTAGGATGTAAGATGTATAGGCTTATGTGATGGTGAAGAGATTTAGTGTGCTTCAGTGATGGTGGAGGTGATCCGCGCTTATATGTGAGAGATTAGTCAGTGCTGGGTTTAGTGATGGTGAGAGATGATCAGTGTGGTTTAGTGATGTGAGAGATGATTCAGTGCTGGTTTAGTGATGGTGAGAGATGATTCAGTGCTGGTTTAGTGATGTGAGAGATGATTCAGTGCTGGTTTAGTGATGGTGAGAGATGATTCAGTGCTGGTTTAGTGATGTGAGAGATGATTCAGTGCTGGTTTAGTGATGGTGAGAGATGATTCAGTGCTGGTTTAGTGATGTGAGAGATGATTCAGTGCTGGTTTAGTGATGGTGAGAGATGATTCAGTGCTGGTTTAGTGATGTGAGAGATGATTCAGTGCTGGTTTAGTGATGGTGAGAGATGATTCAGTGCTGGTTTAGTGATGTGAGAGATGATTCAGTGCTGGTTTAGTGATGGTGAGAGATGATTCAGTGCTGGTTTAGTGATGTGAGAGATGATTCAGTGCTGGTTTAGTGATGGTGAGAGATGATTCAGTGCTGGTTTAGTGATGTGAGAGATGATTCAGTGCTGGTTTAGTGATGGTGAGAGATGATTCAGTGCTGGTTTAGTGATGTGAGAGATGATTCAGTGCTGGTTTAGTGATGGTGAGAGATGATTCAGTGCTGGTTTAGTGATGTGAGAGATGATTCAGTGCTGGTTTAGTGATGTGAGAGATTAGTCAGTGCTGGTTTAGTGATGGTGAGAGATTAGTCAGTGCTGGTTTAGTGATGTGAGAGATGATTCAGTGCTGGTTTAGTGATGGTGAGAGATTAGTCAGTGCTGGTTTAGTGATGTGAGAGATTATTCAGTGCTGGTTTAGTGATGTGAGAGATTAGTCAGTGCTGGTTTAGTGATGTGAGAGATGCTTCAGTGCTGGTTTAGTGATGTGAGAGATGATTCCGTGCTGGTTAGTATGGAGATGATCAGTGCATGTTTATGTGATAGTGGAGGATTATTCACTGCGGTGTTAGTGATGGTGAGAGATGATTCAGTGCTGGTTTAGTGATGTGAGAGATGATTCATGCTGGTTTAGTGATGGTGAGAGATGATTCAGTGCTGGTTTAGTGATGTGAGAGATGATTCAGTGCTGGTTTAGTGATGGTGAGAGATGATTCAGTGCTGGTTTAGTGATGTGAGAGATGATTCAGTGCTGGTTTAGTGATGGTGAGAGATGATTCAGTGCTGGTTTAGTGATGTGAGAGATGATTCAGTGCTGGTTTAGTGATGGTGAGAGATGATTCAGTGCTGGTTTAGTGATGTGAGAGATGATTCAGTGCTGGTTTAGTGATGGTGAGAGATGATTCAGTGCTGGTTTAGTGATGTGAGAGATGATTCAGTGCTGGTTTAGTGATGGTGAGAGATGATTCAGTGCTGGTTTAGTGATGTGAGAGATGATTCAGTGCTGGTTTAGTGAGTGGTTAGTCAGTGTGGTAGAGGTGAGATTATCAGTGCTGGTTTAGTGATGTGAGAGATGATTCAGTGCTGGTTTAGTGATGGTGAGAGATGTGTCAGTGCTGGTTTAGTGATGTGAGAGATATTCAGTGCTGGTTTAGTGATGGTGAGAGATTTCAGTGCTGGTTTAGTGATGTGAGAGATGATTCAGTGCTGGTTTAGTGATGTGAGAGATGATTCACGTGCTGGTTTAGTATGTGAGAGATGCAGTCAGGTGATTGGTTCTATGATGTTAAGTGATGCAGGTTCCGATAATCAGTGATATCTCAGAGATTATATTTTTTACCGTAGATTCATTAATGCGAAGATTAGCCAATGCTGCTTCTAGTGGATAGGTGAGAGATGTAGTTCAGTGACTGGTATTAGTGCATGTGAGAAGATTAATTAGTGCTGCTTTTAGTGTATGTGAGAGATGATTCACTTGCTGCTTTAGTGATGGTGCAGAGATGATTCAAGGCTGGTTTAGTGATGTGAGAGCATGATTCACTGTGCTGCTTGAAGTGATAGTGAGAGGATGAGTCAGCCCTGCTTTAGTAATGTGAAGAGATTAGTCAGTGCTGTATTGAGCTGATGGTGAGAGATGCGTTCAGTAGCTGCTTTAGTGATGTGGAGGAAGAGGATTCCGATGCTGATTTAGTGATGGTGAGAGATGATTCAGTGCTGGTTTAGTGATGTGAGAGATGATTCAGTGCTGGTTTAGTGATGGTGAGAGATGATTCAGTGCTGGTTTAGTGATGTGAGAGATGATTCAGTGCTGGTTTAGTGATGGTGAGAGATGATTCAGTGCTGGTTTAGTGATGTGAGAGATGATTCAGTGCTGGTTTAGTGATGGTGAGAGATGATTCAGTGCTGGTTTAGTGATGTGAGAGATGATTCAGTGCTGGTTTAGTGATGGTGAGAGATGATTCAGTGCTGGTTTAGTGATGTGAGAGATGATTCAGTGCTGGTTTAGTGATGGTGAGAGATGATTCAGTGCTGGTTTAGTGATGTGAGAGATGATTCAGTGCTGGTTTAGTGATGGTGAGAGATGATTCAGTGCTGGTTTAGTGATGTGAGAGATGATTCAGTGCTGGTTTAGTGATGGTGAGAGATGATTCAGTGCTGGTTTAGTGATGTGAGAGATGATTCAGTGCTGGTTTAGTGATGGTGAGAGATGATTCAGTGCTGGTTTAGTGATGTGAGAGATGATTCAGTGCTGGTTTAGTGATGTGAGAGATTAGTCAGTGCTGGTTTAGTGATGGTGAGAGATTAGTCAGTGCTGGTTTAGTGATGTGAGAGATGATTCAGTGCTGGTTTAGTGATGGTGAGAGATTAGTCAGTGCTGGTTTAGTGATGTGAGAGATTATTCAGTGCTGGTTTAGTGATGTGAGAGATTAGTCAGTGCTGGTTTAGTGATGTGAGAGATGCTTCAGTGCTGGTTTAGGGATATAACGAGAGCTCGAAAACGGATTGCGAGACGGTATAGTGCTTTCGACAATCCAACACCCCTTTGTGTCTGGAGGCGGGGCTTACATGACGTATGCAAATAAAATAACACGTTAATTCCCACAGACCAGGGGCATGTTCAAGCTGAAACCGGTGCACAACGTTTATAGCTACTGTTTCCGGGTTGAACGACACGTTTCCTGGAAACGGTTTGCAACGGCGTGCAACAGGGTTTGAGATACGTTTTCTCTTGTTTGGTGGGTGTGTCAAGAATGTCGGCCCAATCAGCAGCAACATGTGTATAACCCACGCGGTATTAAAGAGACAAAACATTACACTTACCAACTAGACAAATAAATGCATATACACTCATATAAAACACTTCTGAACATGAATGAACATTTCAGAGAATTGAACATTATATTATTTTGAAACTCACCATATCCGGTGGAATTCAACACAATTAATCAACCGCATCAGAATTCTACAGGTCCCACAATCGGCTATCATCCACTTCAATGTCATCAATCATGGCACTAGACCCAAATAAGTTTTATACAAGAGTTATAACGCCATACAACATATTAGTTATGTACTTTTAACAAGGATGATTGTTATAATTGCCTTTACACCCGCTTTGATAACACCCGCGATCTGCAAAGCGCGTGCCCTCCGTGCGATTATTTCGTCTCACCTCTATGACGCCGTACTATTACTTCTTTTAATATTTTACGTAAAAATATAATTCTTGCAAATTACATTGTTTTTTCTGATCAGCTCAATTTTAACCTGTGTTACATAATGCTAAGATATTGTTTAGTTATGGTGAGTGATAGAGATATTAGAGATGGTGCATAAAGATTCAGTGATTGCTCTGTGATGGTGTAAGATGTTTCAGTGTTAATAGGCTTTATAAAGATAAATGATTATTCAGCAATATCTCAGTTATGATAAATAATTATGGTTCAGTGATTGTTCAGTCATGGTGAGAGATGCAGTAAGTGATGGTTCTGTGATGGTAAGTGATGCAGTTGCGATAATCAGTGATATCTCAGTGATGATAAATGAATATACCTGTAGTTCAGTAATGGAAAGATGATCCAATGCTGGTTCAGTGATAGTGAGAGATGATTCAGTGCTGGTTTAGTGATGGTGAGAGATGATTCAGTGCTGGTTTAGTGATGTGAGAGATGATTCAGTGCTGGTTTAGTGATGGTGAGAGATGATTCAGTGCTGGTTTAGTGATGTGAGAGATGATTCAGTGCTGGTTTAGTGATGGTGAGAGATGATTCAGTGCTGGTTTAGTGATGTGAGAGATGATTCAGTGCTGGTTTAGTGATGGTGAGAGATGATTCAGTGCTGGTTTAGTGATGTGAGAGATGATTCAGTGCTGGTTTAGTGATGGTGAGAGATGATTCAGTGCTGGTTTAGTGATGTGAGAGATGATTCAGTGCTGGTTTAGTGATGGTGAGAGATGATTCAGTGCTGGTTTAGTGATGTGAGAGATGATTCAGTGCTGGTTTAGTGATGGTGAGAGATGATTCAGTGCTGGTTTAGTGATGTGAGAGATGATTCAGTGCTGGTTTAGTGATGGTGAGAGATGATTCAGTGCTGGTTTAGTGATGTGAGAGATGATTCAGTGCTGGTTTAGTGATGGTGAGAGATGATTCAGTGCTGGTTTAGTGATGTGAGAGATGATTCAGTGCTGGTTTAGTGATGGTGAGAGATGATTCAGTGCTGGTTTAGTGATGTGAGAGATGATTCAGTGCTGGTTTAGTGATGGTGAGAGATGATTCAGTGCTGGTTTAGTGATGTGAGAGATGATTCAGTGCTGGTTTAGTGATGGTGAGAGATGATTCAGTGCTGGTTTAGTGATGTGAGAGATGATTCAGTGCTGGTTTAGTGATGGTGAGAGATGATTCAGTGCTGGTTTAGTGATGTGAGAGATGATTCAGTGCTGGTTTAGTGATGTGAGAGATTAGTCAGTGCTGGTTTAGTGATGGTGAGAGATTAGTCAGTGCTGGTTTAGTGATGTGAGAGATGATTCAGTGCTGGTTTAGTGATGGTGAGAGATTAGTCAGTGCTGGTTTAGTGATGTGAGAGATTATTCAGTGCTGGTTTAGTGATGTGAGAGATTAGTCAGTGCTGGTTTAGTGATGTGAGAGATGCTTCAGTGCTGGTTTAGTGATGTGAGAGATGATTCCGTGCTGGTTTAGTGATGTGAGAGATGATTCAGTGATGTTTTTGTGATGATGGAGGATTATTCACTGTTGGTGAGTGATGACATGGTGCAAATGTCCACTGATTTTACTCAATATTAAGGTACTGGGTTGAGTGATTTGAAGGTGAAACTAATTTTGGTTAAGAGAAATCATTGTAGTAAGTAGCATACTGTATCAAATATCTGGAAGTTTGAGAGCTTTGTATGAGGCAAAAAAGTCATGCACAAACAGAATTCCAATAATTTTTCTCAGTTATATCTCTGAAATAATGATTGCTTATTTCATTTGAAAAGACAGAACTTCCGAATTCTAATTCAACTAACTACTGCTTCTGTTTGTATTCTTCTTCTTCTTCTTAAACAATGGGAGTATATGGTTGCCCTATGAACCGTACGTAGGAAAATGTGGAAGCTTGGCACACTCGTAGGGTTGGTCCTCAATAGTCCTGTCACCAAGTATGGGGTCTCTAGCACTCACTCTATTGTCATGAAAATCGGCTCACACGGTCTTTGGACTGAGCCGTACAGACGTGACCCGACAGAATTGCGCAATTTTCAACATCACACACTTTTCAAAGTTTACCCAAAAATGGATCTGAGGCTTTATCTCGTCCATTCTTCGATCTTGGATATGTTGGTTAGAAAATCGTGATCGCAGTGTCTACGGGTTCCTCGGGTCATGCCGGATCATTTTATTTTGATTCTGTTACGATTGGATGAACAGTGGAACAAGCCGCACAGAAATGGCCAAACTGAATTTTGGGACCATTTTTTGAGAAATACCTCTGCAAGTTGACTGTGCCTGTGACATTGTCTCTTTCTCGTATCGACCCATTTTGACTGTATGTAACATGTTGTGCATTACTATACAAAATTATATTCTTGTGTTCATTGTCACTTCTGATATCTGTTTCTCTTGCACATTGTATTTCTGTTATTTTTGCTCTACGTTCTCATCTTAGCCTCTTTGGGGACTTGCCCATATCAATGTTTGAAGCTCTGAAAGCTCTCCTCGGGATCCTGAGTTAAACACGTCAACTGAGTGGCACACCTGATAAACCGCAAGGCTTGAGTTTCTGAGGTTGTTAGATTGAATCCTGTATCGTGTGACTGAAACATTTATAAATTAATTCTACAGTTTGATGTCATTCTCACTTGTGTTAATCAACCTGTACAATTTCATGTACGTTCCTTTTCTGTGGTTTTTGCTCTGGTTGCTCTGCACCCGTTTGGCTTTGTGCTAGTGTAATCACAGGCAGCACTGAAGTGTGTGGCTCGGTGGCTTAACTTGTTGAACCACATGCTTTGATACTCTGAGGTTGTGGGTTTGTATCTTGTGTGGTGCGATTGTAACATTTACATATGAGTTCTACAGTTTGATTTTATTTTCACCAGTGCTTATCAACCTGACTGTTTTCACATACGTTCCGTTTCTGTGGTTTTTGCTCTTGTTGCTCTGTGCTGCTCTGGCTCTGTGCTACTATAGTTCCAGACTGTTCTGACGTTTGCAGCAGATTGGTGCAACTCTTTAAACCCACGACTTGAGACTTCGAGGTTGGTGGTTTTAACCCCGTGTCTAGCATGTGTTATCTTTATATGTGAAGTTTTCGTTGTTTCGTTGTGCTATTCTTCAACAACCTATTTCCTTTTCATGTGCGTTCTATATCTGCCAGTTTTTGCTCTTGTCTCTCTGTGCTGCTCTGGATATATGCTACTATCACTCCAGACAGTGATTATTGGTGCAGCTGGGTGGCGCAGCTTGTTAAACCCCATACTTTGTAATGGGGGGGGGAGAGAGATTGATAGCATTAGCCCTCCACCATTTATGTCTACCGAGGGGGATGTGTGGTAGTGGTGACGTGTCATTGCTTTTCATCTCGCTAATGCCTTTGTGCTTGCATTCGCGATAATAACGTACGTTTATCCGGCCCGAGCGTCAATTACGGCCCCATACATTAGCGGCCCATCAGGAAAAGTTGAGATACTACACATGGCCGGACCGCCCCTGGTCGCGGCCGTCGGTGGAATGGCCGTTCTGGACTTTGACAGAATGTCCTACTGGTCAGTCCGCCCCTGCCCGTGAGAGTGGTGTAATCATTTATATGTAAAGTTAATATATTTATATATTTCGTTCTCGACCTGTCCTATTTTTCACGTACATTCTCGTGGCCCTGCACCAGAGTGGTTCCGCCTTAAGGGGGTTTGGCCCCGTGTCGCTGCTTGCAGCTATATTTCCTTTTGTGTTTATGTCCAGCAAGTGATGTGTTATACTTCATTATGCAGAATGGTTTTATGAAGAACCTTTTATTTCTGAATAATGTTTGTGTTTTACAAAACTTTCTTTGTAGAAGTAAAGGGTTCTTTAGACTATGAAAAGTATAAAAGAAATGATTCTTTGGTAAACCAAAAATTGTTCTTCTGTAGCATCCCTGAGAAGAACCAGTAGAACCACCTTTAAGAGAAAGGATTAAAAAGACGTTTACAGAAAATATCTGTCTTAAAGCATACAATTGTCAATTACAACTGGCAAAGCTATTTACAGTACATTCAGTCTATAGACCTACATTTTGTACGTAGGCTATTTGTGTTCCCTGGGGATCGAACCCACGGCCTTTGGGTTGCTAACTCAATGCTTAACCAATAGAGCGACAGAAACGCCAGATAATAGTGATTGGTGCTCATGAATGATGGTTTATTGTGTGTGATGCTCAGCGCTGGTGTTTCAGTGTGCGGGAATCACCCAGCTCACACGATCTCTCATTGGTCCACTGCAGCACACACATTCATTGCTTTTGTCCGTGGATGCGAGACGCCGATGAGAAAGTTGCGGTCGCAGGTGCATGAAGCGCATCGCGCATTTACGCATTGACAACAGAAGGATTATATCGCGTCTCTTTCTGTGTTGATGGTGAGTTCGCATTTCCTTCACATTTCTTCGTTCATTGCTCATACCGTTACATGGCGTGCTGTCACGCTATGCATTAAAAACGTGGGCGACCTCTGTTCACAATACTTCAAAATACGGTTTGCATCGTGTTTTCTATAGATAGAGGAATTATAATGAGTCTTCGTTTGCTTTGTTCAGTCGTGTTGGCATGTAAAGATAACGTATGCATTGGGATGTGTCGATTTATAGCTACGCGTTGAAAGCATGCATTTGATCCAATCGTGCTTTTGTTCTGTTTGGAGACAAACTGTAGAAGCCTGTCAAGAAAATTCCTTTGTCACCTAAATCATAGGAAATTATAAATGTATACAGTAAAGAAAATGACATGCTTTCCTGACAGTTCTCATACTGTAATGCAACAATAACATATTCTTTAAAAAGTCAAACACGTGGTATTTGTTTCACTGCCTTTATTTATTGATATTATTTATTACAATTATTCTTGTGTCCAGACGGAATGATTTCATTACCCATCTACGGGACTATAATAAGAATCATAACTGAGAATAATGAGTACAAACAAAGCTTAAAGTAAAATATCTGGACACATTATGAGAACTCGGGGAAATGTGCTTATGGGAATGATGTCACATTGCAACAATGTAGCGTTCCTACAAACAAACTTAGTTTGAAATATCATTTTGTATGTTGTTTCTTTTGGTTTTGAGATGAAATATGCCTCGGACATTCATGAGCCACACGTGTGTTTCCACTGCCGGACAAATGTTACAGATGCACGTTACAGTAAAACACAGGCGTAAACCCAGCATTGAAACATTTCTAAAGATTTTTCTCCTGCGTTAGATCTGCTGTCTCTGTCTTTAACGCTTCACACCAGCATCAGTAAATCAATCTAGAGTGTGCAGTGTCTATGAAGGCACGCAGTGAGTCACAGCACAGATTCATTCTGCCCTCACATTCATGCAAATGAAATTCAGCTGCATCTCTTCCATTTCATATGTGTGTCGTTTCTTCATTTCTTTAGACTAAAAGCTTTATAATTCTGCTCCTTTATTCATGTTTGTATTGTGTGGAACGACCTGCGTTTTATTTCGCAGACTTACTTTTTTGACCTTGCAATGTCGACCATATTAAGATGATGAAATTCATGCTTTCCCTCCCCTTGTATGTGTCTGGAAAAGAGTCAGTGTAGAACAACATAGATTGATGACTAATGACTAACGTCATAACAATGTTAAAAAAAGCACACGATGGTCATTATTATTGGCAGATGCTGTTTTTGTCGTGGCTGTGAGAGCACCAGACCCCATTCAGAACCTATGTACTTCTCATTATGATGCTTATCAGAGCTCGAGTGTGTTTTGCATCCATCAAAACCTGTTGTTTGACTGACGGTGAACCGCGTGTTTCTCCTTGAACTGCCTCCCCTGCTTTTCCATAAGGGTTATGATAACGGAACAGAGGCGAAGAGAGAATTGCTCACAAAATCTGTCACGTTTTCACGTGTAGATAGGTGATGTCTTACCATTTCTTTTCTTGAGATAACATTGTGAATATCATCAATAATACACCTCTGTGTTGTTCTGTTGTACGTTTCATCTGTTTTTCCTTTTTGGGGTGGGGAACTTGCGGGGGCTTGATGTGGAGATCCGTGAAAGACCACGAGGAGATTTTAAACCCCCTTAGATTGGCTCTGGATCAGTAAATCTGTCTGACACACATTTCCCATAAACCCTTGCCCGCTCGGCCCCTCCCTCCAGATCAGCCCACTGTGCACTTCAGTGATCAAAGATGATTATTTTAGATGGAGGAGAGTATGTTATAAAGAACATAAGACCGATGATGTTGTAATATATTGGTCAATAGCAAAACAGTTGAATGAAACATCTGTGTTTTTAAAACAATGTCCCGTCTCTTTAAAGGGTTTATAAGACTGAGAGAGATCTCTGGAATCAACCGTGAGCAAGATGCATAGACACTCGGTAAAGGAGGCCTTCCTCCTGCTCTTCCTCATCATCAGTCTGGTAAGAGCGTCTCGATTCTTCACACGCGCAGATATACATGTGGATGACATCATAGTACATGCATGATCACATACTGTACAACATTAAAATGAGAAAGGTTTTTCAAATGTTTTTGCTATCTGGTGATTCTGTTTTTACGTCACGTACGGTTTCAAAGCGACTTGGTTATTTCCCATGCAGTGATTTAACAGACAAGTAGCGTCTTATCTTTAATCTGAGAAGAGAAAGAGAAGAAAGTTTTCGAATTGTGGTAAACTGAGGTTTAAAATCAATATGTTTTTTGCAAAACATACACTTAGGCTATGTGATTTTTATTCTTTTTTATTAAGATATAAGATTTTATATCTTCCATAGAGCCTTAGAAATTCATTAAAACTTTCATGTGATTGTTTTTCTTCTCATTTCTGTCATTTCTGCATGTCATCTGTTAATATTCTTGTTCTTTTGTTCTTGGCCCTTAGATTGTCAGTCGTGTCATAGCTCAACAGAATCACAACAAGACATTTATCAGAACAATGAAAGCATTGTCTTCATTGTATGTCATTTTTAGACTCAATAACATCAAGGAGATTAAATAGACAGCTTAAGTGTCAGTCATTTTCCTAAAAAAAAATACATAAAAAAGAAATGTCAAATCATTATTATTTAAGATTTTGATACGAACTCAAATATTGTCAAACATTCTACAATCTACATATATCTCCACACACTAAATCTATTTTAACAATGATCATATTTTCTCTATTTTTCCACATCATTTTGGGAGCAACATCTGAGTTAATAAACTTGAACGAAACATTACCGAGAACTCCTCTAAATCGTCTGCACTGTAAAAAAGTGATCAAGTGATTTAATTCAAAAGCTGAAATGTTTCATTTAAAATATATTGACTTTACAAGTCAACTTTAATCTAGTTGCATTTTGTATAACTTGTATAACTAAATGGATAGTTCAACTTCATTGTATAAGTCAGTTGAATATAATTTAAGTTCAAGTAACTTGTGAAGCCAATTTGATTTAACTTAAACATTGGAGGGAACTTTTGAACTACATTTTTAAAGGGATAATACTTTTTTCTTCAGCAGAACACAAAATAAGATATTTTGAAGAAATGTAACTGACAATCTAAGCGCCTGCACCCATTCACTTCTAATGTATGAAGAACACAAAACTAAAACTAGTGAATGGGTGCTAGTTCTTCAAAATATCTTGTTTTTTTCTTCTGCGGACGAAAGAAAGTCATACAGGTTTGAAATGACAAGAGGGTGAGTAAATGATGACAGAATTTAAGTAGAATTTTATACAATGTATAAGCGAGCGACCTCTAACAATAACTGAATGATTATAGAGATCATTTTAGATGGTTTACAATTGATCGATGTATACTGACCGTTTTTGCTCCATTTAATGTCATTGTTGTCTCAGAGAAACAGCTGAGATTTTTATGATTGATTTTTTTTATCTTATCCCTGTGGGTGTTTTTTTCATATGCTAAATGGCTTAAAGAAATGTCATGTACTGTATGTTTTCGTATATTACACAGCTACACATATTTCTAGATCAGCGGTTCTCAAACTTTTTGTTGTAAGGCCCCCTTTGTGAGTGAAAGTGAAAGTGACTGTCGCAGTGGCAGTCGTGGCCTAATGGTTAGAGAGTCGGACTCGTGACCAGAAGGTTGCCAGTTCGATTCCCAGGGCCGGCGGGTAACGACTGAGGTGCCCTTGAGCAAGGCACCTTACCCCTACTTGCTCCCCGGGCGCTGCAGCGATAGCTGCCCACTGCTCCGGGTGTACGTGTGTTCACCACTTGCTGTGCGTGTGTTCACTACTCTCTGGATGGGTTAAAAGCAGAGGTCACATTTCGGGTATGGGTCACCATATCTGACTAATAGGTCACTTCACTTTCACTTTGTGTAGAGTGCATCGCTTTGCGGCCCCCCAAATAAAGACTTATAATCTTAAATTTAACATTTTTATTTAAACAAAAACATATTCGGTTATATAATGCTGAAACATCAATTCTTTTGTCTGGTGGTCTTATTTTTCTGATGTTTGATTGCATGAAATCTATGATCAATTCAAATCAAATCTATGCCACAAAATCTGTGGCCCCCTGGATCCATCTCGGGGCCCCCCCAGGGGCCACGGCCCCCAGTTTGAGAACTACTGGTCTAGATAACACCCAGTCTCACACCAGCTTTGCCTCATTTGACTCATTGAATTTGGAAAGGGACTGTAACTAAAATATTTGTCTAATGACAATAACATCTATTGTTTAAAGGAACAATACGGCGTTTTTAGGAGGATCTATTGACAGAAATGCAATATAATATACAAAACTATTTCTTCAGAGGTGTATAAAGACCTTACGTAATGAACCGTTATGTTTGTAATACCTTAGAATAAGCTGTTTATATCTACATACAGAGCGGGCCTACGTACATTGAATTCGCCGCCATGTTTTGTACGGCAGCCCTAAACGGACAAACAACTCTACAGCGCGTGTTTCCTCTTCCTCTCTGCTGCGGTATCGTGGTGAAACGGATCACGGGATTATCCGTACGGATCATGCTCTCCGGTGCGGAGCGCATGTGACCCGCAGATTAACTGAAAGTTTATTCATCATTGAGTAAAAAAGTAAAACGCGCTCTCTCTCCAGTATCTGGACGAGTACAATATTAAAGCAGTTCCAGATAAACAATGACGCTCAAAACTGCTCCGTCACACAGCTAATATTACACAACAACATATCTTGGTATGTTAGTATGTTACTCACACACTGATCCGAATCAAAGCATCCTCGGAGGGGATTTTGAGACGATCTTTCTCTCCAACGTCTCTCTGCCCGAAAGTATCTCCATAGATATCTGTGAGTATCTCTGCTAAAAGACTTAGTACCGCGGGTCTTAACTGCTGCTGGAAAGTCTTTATAATATTATCGCAGGTCCTAGCTCCTGCTGACTTTTATCCTTCTTTTTAAACGTAAAATCCACACACCTTATATTTGATGTAATACATAAGACATCGCTCTTTCTACAGTCTTTCTAATGCCCGCAAAATCTCTTCCCTGCATCAACATGAGAACTACATCTTTTTCTACTGTTGTGGCCACTGTCGTGTTTGGACTGAGCGATTCTTTGCAAATCTATAATGCAACGCTAGTGGCCGCTGTTAATCAAAAACTGCGCCTTAAAGTCTATAAGCCGCCAGACTCCAACCATGCTCCATGTGGTCAGCAGTAATGGTAAGCAGCATCGCTCATCCAATTACTTCTGAATTTTGGAAGATGTGATTTTCTCTGGAAGCTGCAGACAGCCTTTCAAGAGTATTATGTAGTCTTCCAAGGGATCTGACCCTACAAACTTAATTCAAAACAAAACGTATAACAAAAGGATTGTGTTTTAATAAAACAATAAGCCTCATGAAACCGTGGTTTATGTGGCATTATAAAAGAGATATCCAGTCATCTATATCAGCTGAATGAGTCAATGGCCATAAATGACCAGTTTGGACCCGTTAGAAACCTTGTTAAACCAGTCACTGTATCATCAATTTCTGCTGGATTTCCCAGCAGGGGCGGTTCCGAGAGGGCCAATCAATTCAAAGCCCCCTGATTCAGATGGCAAAGGCACAAAGAACTTCTTAAATCCACGTGAAGCTCTTTAAAAAACTTCATTTATCCCCAGAGGGGTAAATAGATGGAATCACCGTGCACATTTTTCGACTTTGTTTGAGCTGGCACAATTTTAGAGGGGATTTTTATGGTTCGCGGTGGTGCCACTGCTGCTGTTTGCGCTCATTGCCCTTGTATGGTTCTGGTTTATTTATTTGTTGATTATGTGTTTGTTGTTCCAGATGTGGCCCATACATTCAAAGATCTCAAACTGCATCATCAAGCACGAGGAGGAGAGATGCATGGAGCGTATCGCGCTGCACGACCCCGGAGAGGACGCCACGTTTGGTGACGAGAATTTAAACATTCAGAATTACTCATACAGTCGTTTGTGTTTTGCGCATATCGCTGCTATGCTTCTGAAACCTTGTATCTCCATATTTCGTGTTTTTATTTTTTGCCATAAATCATTATTATTAGTCACCTTTTGTGTTTGTCACTGTGGGTTTTCCAAATTTCGAACAACAAAAAAAAAGGATTAAGAATAAGAAGTGCTTGCCAACTTTGACAACACAGTATTTATTCTTTTTAAAAATACAGTGTTTTTTTTTCATTTCCTGAATTTGGACATCCGAGGTTTTAGAAGGACAGTGACAATATAGGCTACAGGTTTTCATTAGGCAATGTGAAGTATGACAGAGATATGACTCTGATTGGATGAGCCAAATTCACCTCTACGCCCACCTGTGATCATCAGTTCAATTCTGTATAAATTCACCAATTTAGGCTTACATTTGGGCAAATGGATTATTTTACTTGCATGGTGGAAGAAATGTTTTTAAGTTTAAGTAAGTTTTTTTATAAATGATATTTTTCTATCAATTACATAAAAATGCTAATGAATTTATTTCTGAGATGATAACCTTAGAGAAAGTGAACCTATATTTTTTTAATGAAAAAAATAATAATATGGTTAGTTAAACCATGGTATCCACAAATTAACCATGATTTTTCTCCTGTAACCATAGTATGTATAGACGGTTATTTGTGAGCCCAACTGAACTTCCGGTACACATTCACAAACAGTAGAGTGCCTGTAGATTATTTCCGATAACAATCAAAAGGAACCCTGAAGAACCGTTACTTGGTTAAACTCTCCAATATTTTGAACATGGACTGCGATACCAAGCTCAACCGCTAGACGTCAGTGTACCATACGGTTCCTTTAAATGCGACCGAACTACAGGACCTATTCAACAAATTTTTCATTTAATAAAATGAACATACAACAAAATTCAACAAATCGTCTATTTAATACAATTATTATACAATAAAATAATAGTAAAAATTAATATGAACACAAATTAAATTAAATATAAATATAGTTATATTATTAGACGCTAGCCAAACACAAACCAGAAGTTAACTGGGGGTGTGGCGTGTATGCGTCCTATGAAACGGTCTGTAGTAAAACTGCTTATATAAATGATAATCAATCCAACCAAATGACAATGAGTACTATACCTTTACTGTAATTAAACCGTGGTTAATTTTATACTACACGCCGTACAATTGCATTAGGCAAAGTCAGTTCCGGCAGCAATAAATGCTACATCCTTACAGCGTCACTGCTGTTTGAAACCCTGTCGAGTGTGCACTAAACAGGGTAGAAAAACAGGGCACTAAACACAAGTATTGCATTTTGCTTGACTTTGCTTGAGTTTTTAAGTGGTTTTCAAAAATAATCATTGACGATTCTTCATCTCACCCTGACATGGGTTTGTTAGCTTCAGTTTGCTCATCCCGTATGTATAAAGAAGTAAACAGGAGGCCGGGGATGTGACACCTGTCAGCAACTACAGAGGAGAGCGGTTATTTCTGAGAGCGCTGGAAGACTTGTACAGCGAGATGCGGATAAATGAGAGAGAGAGAGAGAAACTGCATTGTGACTCACATGTTTGGAGCCTGAAGGATGCTTTAGATAGTTGGAGCAGAAAATAACATATTATGGGCTAAAACAGACACCTGATTTCCTGTCCATTACTCAATGTAGGCCTATGTGGTATACGTTTCAAATCATAGTATTGACTGCAGTCTGCAACGCAGAGAAACATTTGACCATCTGAGAATTAGGCCTCAGTTTCAACATAGAGTATCTGTAAAGCATTAACTACCACAGTAATTGAAGACCTCATACAGTAATGAAATTGAAAGCTCTTATTGGTTTTAAATGATTTCACAGTCAACGGTCATAATGATTTTTCTTTGACATGGCAGAGCTGAACAGTGTAAATGATTTCTCTCCCATACAGTTTTTGGAACATTTTTGTGGGAATCCCATGTGAAACCCATGAGATCCCATGTGCAACACGTGGTGAGATGTTCTCCATCTTCTATTCCATAGAAGAACCTTTAACATCCGAAGAACCTTTCTGTTTCACAAAAGGTTCTTTGTGGTGAAAAAAGGTTCTTCATATAATAAAAACGTGAGACAGAGATGGTTCTTTAAAGAACCTTGAATGGTTCTTTGTGGAACCAAAAATGGTTCTTCTATGGCATCGCTGTGAAGAACCTTTTAAGCATCTTTATTTTTAAGAGTGTAGTCACAACTGCTTTACATTTGTTTTCTCTTTATATTCTAGTCTTGACATTATACTTTGACGTGCTCTAGTTGTGCTACAGGTACACGGTGGTGTATTGTAGAATGTAGAAAATATGTTTCTCATAATTGCATCTCAAAATGGCATAAAGTGTCACTCCTTTCATATTTGAAATGGTTCTGAGTATTTAGGAGCGATGACGTCTGTTTGTTGCCTGTTTACATCTGCTTCATTGATCCCCGTGCCTTCGTGTTCCTTAAAGCACAGCAGACTCATCTCTGCGCAGACAGAAAATCATTCAGCTGGAAATAAAGCAGCCACATCTGCAGGGGGGAAGAAAGATTGACAGATGCAGACAGATAGAGATGCATTACAACTGCATAAGAGACATTTACCGTAACAATTTAGTTGAATTCAAACGTATTTTTATTGCTCTTTAAGATAAACAACTTCAATAATTATTAGCTTTTTCCTTTGAATGCTTGTGCCATTACACATGATATGCTGTTATTGAAGTATAGGCTACATAAAATGTTCATTGTGACGGTTTCAAGTCCTCAGACCTACGTGAAGATGGCAGAAAAATCAACAATCAGATTTTAAATGTTTTCAGCTTCTAGAACAAGTTGACAAATGTATAGTTTTGCCAAGATGTGACCTATGTAAGAAAAGAAGAACAGGAAGAACAGACTTCCTGTTGACTCATAGTTTGATTGTCTTTGAGTCTATAAGCAAAAGTCTGACGGAAAAATCTGATGACAATCTAATATTGACCTTTGATAGCAGTGAGTCACATCTACGCAGAGAAATTCAGAGATTCAGAGAGTCACTGCTTTAAAGCTCTTGTTGGGCTTTCTCAGTAATTGGCTTTGTGTCCAGACTGATCTGAGATCAGTGAGAGTGAATATGTGCCACCAGAAAGACAAAACCAATCTAGTGCTCGCTACTGTTACATATTCACTTGCAGCTTGAGAGAATAAAAAACGTGAATGAGTGAGATAGAGAGAGAGAGAGAGAGAGAGAGAGAGAGATGCTAGCCACAAAAACACAAAATGTTAAAATATTAAAAGAAAACAGTCTATAAAAGGATCTTCAATCATATTGAATTAAATGGTTCTGAGTATTTAGGAGCGATGACATCTGTTTGTTGCCTGTTTACCTTAGTGCTGCGTTTGATACTATAGACCATAACATAATTTTAGATCGCTTCCACAATTATAGTGGTATTCAGGGACAGGCACTACAATGGTTCAGATCTTACTTATCAGACAGACATCAATTTGTCCATTTAAATGGGGAATCATCAAATCTAACGCAAGTAAATTATGGATTACCTCAGGGATCGGTTTTAGGACCCTTGCTATTCTCGATATACATGCTGCCCCTTGGCAACATTATTAGAAAACATCAAGACCAGATGATTCCTTCCAGCTATTTCAAATAGTGCATCGAAGATATAAAACATTGGATGACTAGTAATTTCCTTCTTTTTAATTCTAATAAAACACAAATATTACTTGTCGGACCAAAGACACGTAAAAAGAATATTTCTGATTATAACCTGCAAATTGAAGGCTGCACTGTTACTCCAACAAATACAGTTAAAGACTTTATATTAGTATTATAAAGTCTTATAATTATATTAAATATATACAGTATATATATATATATATTATTAAGGAGTTATATTAGACAGCAACCTGTCATTTAAAAATCACATCTCAAATGTCACAAAAACAGCCTTCTTCTGTCATGATTCTGCCTCCTTTGGTCATGTTTTCCTTAGTCTTGTGGCAGGATCATGACAGACCCACGTGTTTGGTGTAGAGAGAGACATGGCATTGTTTGTTTTGACATGCCATGTGCTCTCTCCTGTCTCGCCTTGACCCCGCCCCCTCGTTTCCTTGTTTAGCTTCACCTCAGTGTTTGATTGCGGTCACCTGCCCTATGTAATTATCCTTTGTTAGTTCACCTATTTAATGCCCTTGTGTTTGCTGTCCTGTGCTGTTTCGTTTTACTTTGTACCTTGTTGGATTTCCTTGCCTCATTGGATTTCCTTGCCTCATGTCTTGATGTTGTGTGAATTATATAGTCTTGTCTCAGTCGTTTTAATAACTAAGTTTAGTTATCCTGTTTTTTAGTTTTTTGCCCCATTGTGGGAAGTCTTTGTTTCAATTTTATATATTAGTTATGTTCTTATTTTACTCCCCGTTGTGGGTTTTTGTTTGTATTTAATAAAGTTAAGTCATTTAATGTACCGGCATGTAACGGCTATGGTAGTTTTTAGGGTAAAATTTATAACAATACATAATAAAACATGTAATCAATTTCATAAGGTTTTGATATAATAAAACATATAATCAATATAGAGTACATTTAATGGTAGATTTTATGGTATAATACCAAAACATGTAATCAATTATAGGGTACATTTCTTAGATTATTAATACAAAACATTTAATCAAGATTTAATCAATTGTTTGGTAGATTTTAGGTTATAACATTGAAATGGATAATGTCACACATTGAAACATAGAGTGAGCCTAAGCCTCGTGCCTTATGGTAACACTTAGTTAGAGTCAGCAACCACTATCAGCAACAGGCCTCGTGCTTAATATCACGCGCTTAGTTATAATATCATGCATTGTGTAAGTAGTCTCACAGGCCTCGTGCTTAAGAGCTGGGGCTACTCACATGGGTGCCATACTGTACATTGTTCCAAAAGTTGCAAAGTTGCATATGTACAGGATGCATCATGTGAATGCAATAAGGTTAAATTTGCAAAACTGCATGTGCAGGATACATCGTGTGAATGCATTAAGTAAAAGCCATAACACACATAGTTTTTTTTTATATTCCACGAGGCGCTTGCCACAATTAAATTTAAATGAACAACCAATGAGATATAATCGTGGCAAAATGTAAAGAGGATAGGCAGGACTAAAATATAATTGTAGCAGATGAGAAGGGGAAGGACTAATGCAAATAATGATATCATGTGATTTCTTCACATCACTTCAGATGAACTCTGAATATCTTGTTTTGCTTGCTCGAGCAAATAAAGATTGACTTCTTGAAACCTGGAACCTTGCCTCCGCGATTTCTTCCTGCTTTGGAAGGTCGATTTGCCTCAACACTGCCTGCGCTTGGGTTCTCTTCCGTGAACAGTCGTGACATTCTTCCACCTTAGAAATGTTGCCAAATTACGAAATATTCTATGCCAGAGTTCTAACCAGGTCCAGAAAATACCATCACATAACCCCAATGTTATCAACCCTTCACTGGTTACCCATTAAGTATCGTATTGACTTTAAGTTCTTTTATTTACTTATAAAGCCTTAAACGGTTTAGCCCCTACCTACATAACAGAGCTTCTACCACACTACAACCCATCACGCTCTCTAAGATCTCAAAACTCTGGACTTTTGATAACACCTAGAATAACTAAATCCGCCAAAGGGGGATTTACATGACAAACATGAGCTGCCGGATGTGTGCAGGGGGACGGAATATTCACAATACATCATTGCATTATCCCATTGTTTTGTTTACATTATGCACGTACACGCCGATTGCCAACAAAACATAGACATATATATGACTCAATTGGACTTCACTCGTGCAGTTCATGTCCGGCATCTTTTAGCACTGGGACTGCGCCATCTATCAGATTCAAACGATCTTGTAATCCAGCGTTATATCCACCGTTTATATAACATCCATCACTGAAATGCCGTGAACAAAAAGACACACCTTAACTTCTCTCACTATCGCAAGAGTAACGAGCTGCAGTGCAGACCCACAGCGCAGCCAATCTTGATAAGCGGGTATTCCTATCGCTGCGTGGGCGGGCTATTTCTTTCGCCTTGCCGTGGGCGTGCTTTTCAGGGAGAATTGCCCAATAAATGGAATTGGATCCCTGTTACGAAACAGGGATCCAGACTTATAAAAAAGTTTCCGAAACAAGTTGGATTGCTGGGGGAGCGTACAAAGCACAGAAATACTACGTCATACATCCAACTTGTTTCTTAACAAGTTGACCATGTTAAACATGAGAAGCCAGCATGTTTAACAGTGTAAAGAAGTCTTAATGCATGTCACCCCGCCTTTAAAGAGATCTCATCTGCCTTTTTTCTTATGGGAAGGACCAGCAGATTTAGTCTTTATGCTAGATCATCTTATGCGTCTGTTCATGGCTTACTATAAGGGATTTCTGTAATTAATACTCTAAAATAATTTCTGTAATGAGCTGGAAGAAACCAGGCAAATTCGATTCCACACACGATTCTTATCCCTATCACTTATGGATCATGTTTTCTGGGTGGCGATGAGTCACAGGAATGAGTCTCGCTGCCTCTGCCGGATAGATTCATGTTCTTCAGTGATTCACATTCACTTTGGCTTTCCCTCAAGGCTAATCGCACAAATTTTACGCTTTAATTGAGAATTAATCGGAGACATCTGTTACTGTGTCAGGAGCACAGATGTAACTTGGCTTTGGCTATGGGGAAGGTTTTATTTTGATGTAAAAGCTGCAGTGTCAGGGCTGTTCTGTGCAAAAAAGTGCTGTATAGTTCAGAGGTGGTAACAATTGGAAATACCACGGTACGTTTTTACAAATACAATGATTACTGTATTCATGTGCCACGTTTATCTAGGCTAGTATAAAGAGTACCATTGTATAACCATAGTGCATGCCCTCCCCTTAAAATCGTTTTAATACCATATTAAGCTATAATTTTGTATTTGTTTTCGTTTTGTCTGTCTGAAAGAAAATGAACATGATGAAATCTATGGTAAGAGTGGTCAAAACTTGTCAAACATATTCACGTTTGTTTTTGTTTCAGGCTGTCCGTGGGAATGGGATAACCTGACCTGCTGGCAGGCGGCTTCTGTTGGTGATGTTGTGGAGGTCAACTGTCCCGAACTATTTGAGTTCATGAGTCCAGACGAGGGTGAGAGATATTGCAACACACTTGATTTGAGCAGACTTTATTTATTTAGTTATAAAAACTTTAAGACACTATTCCAAATTTCCATTTCAAATCAGCATTTCTAGATGTATTGTGGTCATTTCAGTCCAGTGTCTATGTTGAATTTCCACAAAATCAAACCTCAGGAGTGACATGAAGTCATCCAACAGCAATGTGTAAGACTGACAGCATGACAAGACACATGAAAAGTGTGATAAAAATCAAGGTTATCACATAAAAATAATGTTGGAACTTTTCCTAAATACATGTCGAAATATGACTGTAGTGTTGCTTAGAAGTGATTCTGAACTTGTTTTCTTTGCAGTGTTTGAGGTCTGAAAAATTACAGAGCATTTACAGTTTTCTGTTATTTTGACCTGTTTCTCCGGTTTTCATTTTCTGCAAATAAAAGCAAATAGAAACCATATTTTCATTTGAAATTTGTGAGAAATATTGTTAGTAGTTCACAGAATGAAACAAAAATGATCATTATACCTAAACACATACCTATAAATAGTAATTCAGGAAAACTGAAAATAATTTAAAAATGATCTCTTAATTTTTTTCTGCGGCCATAACGTATGTGAGAGTTGTACTGTCTGTTATTTCTTGTTCCTAATATGTATTCTGTACATTACGTCATTTTCTTCTTCAAAATAATACTTATCAATTATAATACCAAATCAAAATAACACTGTCAACTCATTTCAAACATTTTATCAACTCATCCCTGGCCAAAATGTAAGTAAGTTGAATGAGTTGATTGTCCTTTAAAAATGTAAGGCAGCAAATGTTTTTTTACTCTCAGTGTACTTCTAAGAAAACCAAGGTTTACCATGGCACAAAAAACATATACATCTTGATAAATATGATATGATTTATAGTCAAACTTCTGAATGTTTATGTTCTGTTTTTGCTACCATGCAGACTATCATCCATAAACAGGTGTACTTGTGATATAATAAACAGTGTCAATATGAATTTACCTGGTCAAGCTTTTGTTACGAGCTGACGGCAGCAAATTTCAGCAAGTATCTGTAATGAAGGAGATATGTTTGATCTGTTGGTGTATTTCAGGTCTCGGAAAGATCAGCAGAAATTGTACAGAGTTCGGCTGGTCTGACCCTTATCCTTACTTTTTTGATGCCTGTATGATCGACGAAAACACAACCAAACCTGTGAGTCTGTGCTTACTCTGTCAAAAAACAAAACTAAAAATATTCCTGGAATATGGAATTAAAGTTGAACGTCTTCTATATGCTCTTCAAATGAGGACGAACAGTGAGTGTTTCTGTGTGTTTTCTCGTCTCATGTCAAGGACATGTATTATGCGTCAGTGAAGGCTCTCTATACGGTGGGCTACAGCACTTCTCTGGTGTCTCTGACCACAGCTATGGTCATTCTCTGCAGGTTCAGGTCAGTTTCATCACATAACATTGACTTCATGTCAGCTTCTGTTGTTCAGTTATTAAATTACACGCGGAGATAATTGGTGGTTTTCCCTCCATTGTTTTTCTTCAGAATGAATGTAATTTTTTTCATGGTCGCTTGAGGAAGGTGAAATGGAAAATTATCCAATCACCTTGCACAGGGATCTCAGGCTGTCTGAGAAGGTGTAGATTCATGATAATTTAACACGTTCATGTCTGACACATTTTAAACAGTGTGATAATGTGTACTGTATATAATGCGATGTAGTATCATTTTTTTGTAATGTGTTTGTGTTATGTGTTTCATGCTAAGCAGCATACTGTAGAAAAAAATAAAAATAAAATACAGAACAAATGATAAAAAACAATTAGAATAATTATATTATATTATATTATAAATTGTAAAAAAATACAGCAGCATACTGTAGAATTAAAAAAAATATACATAAAATATTAAATACAGAACAAATGATAAAAAAACAACACAAGAAATGTTGGAAAAATAGGTTTTCTGTTTTATGTAAACCCTAATTTCTAGTAATTTGCTAGAGTATTATACTATTATATTGCATTAAATCATATTATATTTGATTATATTATATTATATTATATTATATTTTTTAGTTACAATTTTTAGTTTTTTTTATTATATTATGTACAATATAATTTTTTTTTTTCAGATTTTGTGGTACAGAAAATCTCATTTTAACTTAAAAACTACTATTGGTGGTTTAGAGAACCTAGAGCTATGATAAAATGTAAACAGGATGTCAGTGTTTACAGTGATGATCAGTCACCCACCAATGTTCTCATAACAGTTTATTCCCTTCTTTGATCATGTGTCTAACAGGAAGCTGCACTGCACCAGAAACTTCATCCACATGAACTTGTTTGTGTCCTTCATCCTGAGAGCTATCTCTGTGTTCATTAAAGACGGAGTTCTTTATGCAGAAGAGGACAGTGACCACTGCTTTGTCCACACTGTGAGTAATGCACTTCATCTTCAGGACCCACCAAAGCCCCCGATGAGACCTATAAACATGATAAATGAGGTCTTGTAAATATCGCGATTGCTTTTCCTAGACAGAACAAATGGAGCGCAATGGAGACTTCTGCTTAAATAGAGAGCAGATGTCATTTTTTTTCTTTTTTTTTTCTGCTTTTACAGTCTGATAGTCTATTGTTTTTCTCTCGTTTTTTCCCCCAAATGGCAAACCATGGCATATGGAAGTGAATCAGAACCATGTGTCGGTCCAGAATCTCAAGTCCATTTGCATCCGAAAACCAGAGGCTAATAATAACTCAATTTGTTTAAGTTCAGCCGTTTACCTCTCATTCAGTAACAACACATTCTGTTTCCACCTGCCTGTCTGACAAACAGCCGTAATTACTATGAAGCCCAGTTCAGCACGCTCTGGAAATATTCCATTACTTCTGTATCAGCATATGAATAGCTTATAAACCCTGCACCTGAATGAGGGCCATGAACTCTTTCCCCAGCCAATCACAGGCCACAGTAATGACATCATTTGGATTTTAATTGGATCGGAGGGTAATTGATAAACATGGATAAAGACTTCAGGGTATTCTGACACACCGGGACTCAAAATTGAGAATGGAAATGAGTGTAAATTTACATTCAGTCGGACGAACAGGAGAAAGATTCGCGCGTGTATAAATAAAGATCCTAATGATTGTTGAATTGGAAGACACAGAACAGTTATGACACATTTTATGACATTTTTATATGTTGATAATAAGATACCTGACCAGCACAAAAGAAGATGTTATGAAGGTGGTTTTGTGATGTCCATACTATGGAAGTCAATGGGGTTCGGTGTTGTTAGGTTACCAATGTTCATAATGACACATGACACCAGGCTGAATAAATGATGAAAGAATGTTTATTTTTGTATGAACTATCCTTCTAAAAGCCAGATTGTATATTCAAATTTTAAATTTAAATATTGGACATTGCTGACATTAAACACTTATGTCACACAATATTTGCTCAAAATCTTCTTAATTATAATTAAAATAGAAAATGTGTATTATTACTGTAAAATGGTTATTATCCATTTAAAAGGATATAAACAATGCCACAAAAATGGCCAAACAGTAGCATATTATTCAGCAACCATGAAGGCATCTTTGCTTTTTTTTAACAAAAGGGCAGCGAAAACGTTTATTTAAAATAAAAAACGATCACTCTAAAAAAGAATCTTTTTTTATTATGTTATCATGTTTTTTTACTGTGTTTGTCATGATTCTGCCTCATCATGTCATGTCTTTCTTGGTCTTGTGGCAGAATCATGACAGAGCCTCATGTTTTGTGTGGAGAGAGGCATGTTATTGTTGGTTCTGACATAACATGCGCTCTCTCCGATCTCGTCTTTGGCCCCGCCCCCCTCGTTTCCTCGTTTAGCCTTCCATTAGTGTTTCATTCCCGACACCTGTCCCTTGTTAATTATCCTTTGTTAGTGTCACGGGAGGTGGTGAAGAACCCAAGCGCAGGCAGGCAGTGAAGGGGTTAACAAATATTTATTTTAAACCAAACAGAAAATAGAACAAAAACACCCACAATGGGGGAAAAACGAAACTAAGAATTATAACTAAAACAAGAGACTTCCCACAAGGGGGGCAAAATGATAACAAGACAAATAACCAAACTCAAAGACACGAACAGGAACAGGAACACGGGTAAGCACAGGAACAAGAACATGAACACTAACAATCCAGGACACCGCAGTACACGCACATACATAATACAATCCACGAGCACAAGACAAAGAAACAAGAGGGTATTTAAAGGGAAGACAAACGAGGGATAACGACACGGGGCAGGTGTGGGTAATCAAACACTTAGGGAAGGATAACAAGGAAACGAGAGGAATGGGGCCAATGACAAGACACTGGAGAGAACGTATATTACTGTCAAACGGACAATAATATGTTTCTCTCCACACATAACCAAAGACTTTGTCATGGCTCTGCTACAGGACCAAGAAAAACATGACTAAGGAAGCAGAGCCATGACAGAAGCCCCCCCTTTAATGAGCACCTCCAGGTGCTCACCAAGGGGTAGACGGACGAGACAGGGCAGACTGAGACAAAGACAAAAACCAGACAAACATGGTGAACATGACAAGGGGTAGACAGGACAACAAGACTACAGGACTGGGGTGGCATAACAAAAATAACAAACATGGGAGGGGGGGTGGGGCAAAACAAGAGTTCATGGGGGCAGTAAAAAGGGTTGGGGGGAAAGTCCCAGTCCCGGCTGCGCTCGAGGGCGCGGAGTCCTGGGGGACTTAGGAGAGTCCGGGGGAACAGTCTTTGCCCTGGGAGTCTCCCAGGGACCGGCTGGAAGCCGGCTGGAAGGCCGGCTGGAAGGGCTTGACGCCGGCTGGAAGGCCGGCTGGACAGGGCTTGACGCCGGCTGGAAGGCCGGCTGGACAGGGCTTGACGCCGGCTGGAAGGCCGGCTGGACAGGGCTTGACGCCGGCTGGAAGGCCGGCTGGACAGGGCTTGACGCCGGCTGGAAGGCCGGCTGGACAGGGCTTGACGCCGGCTGGAAGGCCGGCTGGACAGGGCTTGACGCCGGCTGGACACCGGACTGGACGCCGGCTGCACCGGACTGGACGCCGGCTGGACACCGACTGGACGCCGGCTGGACCACCGACTGGACGCCGGCTGGACCACCGGACTGGACGCGGCTGGACCACCGGACTGGACGCCGGCTGGACGGCCGGCTGGATCACCGGACTGGACGCCGGCTGGATCACCGGACTGGACGCGGCTGGATCACCGGACTGGACGCCGGCTGGATCACCGGACTGGACACCGGCTGGATCACCGGACTGGACCACCGGACTGGACCAGCTGCAACGGACTGGACCGGCTGCACCGGACTGGAGCCGGCTGCACCGGACTGGACACCGCTGCACCGGACTGGACCCGGCTGCACCGGACTGACCCGGCTGCACCGGACTGGACACCGGCTGCACCGGACTGGACACAGGACTGACACAGGACTGCACACAAGACTGGACACAGGACTGGACACAGGACTAGACACAGACAGACACGACTGACACGGACTGGACCCGGCTGCACCGGACTGGATCCCGGCTGCACCGGACTGGACGCCGGTTGCACCGGACTGGACGCCGGCTGAATCACCGGACTGGACGCCGGCTGGATCACCGGACTGGACGCCGGCTGGATCACCGGACTGGACGCCGGCTGGATCACCGGACTGGACGCCGGCTGGATCACCGGACTGGACGCCGGCTGGATCACCGGAACTGGACGCCGGCTGGTCACCGGACTGGACACAGACTGACACAGGACTGGACACAAGACTGACACAGGACTGGACACAGACTGACACAGGACTGGACACGACTGGACGCCGGCTGCACCGGCCTGGAGCCGGCTGCACCGGACTGGACGCCGGCTGGACACCGACTGGACGCCGGCTGCACCGGACTGGATGCCGGCTGCACCGGACTGGAGCCGGCTGGACACCGGACTGGACGCCGGCCTGGACACAAGACTAGACACAGGACTGGACACAGACTAGACACAGGACTGGACACAGACTGGACGCCGGACTGGACACCGGACTGGACGCCGGCTGCACCGGACTGGACGCCGGCTGGACACGGACTGGACGCCGGCTGCACCGGACTGGACACAGGACTGGACACCGACTGGACGCCGGCTGCACCGGCGGGTGGAGCCACGCTGCCCGCCGTGCCTCTTCTTCTTCGCCAGCCACCCGGCTGGTGGTCGGGTGATGGAAGGAGGTATAACGGCACGGCTGGCTCCGGCTGGGACTCCTCGGAGGTGGTCCAGAGACTCACGTCTCCCGCTACCAGGCTGACTGGTGGGAGAGCTGCAGGGGTTGAGGAGAGCGGTGTGGAATGCCTAAAACCCGATCTGCAGGGTCTAGACCTCCTGTATGGGAGCGGAGCGAGATGGGTGTAGTGCGTGTTGAGACCCTGGACTCCGGTCGGTTCATGACGTACGCCACACGACATGTCGGGTCCAGCGGTCTCAGACCGCATCTCCGCCCGGACAGGGGGTCCCTGAGACCGGGGTTAAAAAGCACCGCCACCTCCTCCTCCCCGAAGACATCCTCCTCTCGGCATCCAGGAACCTATAGATATGCCTCGATGTTCGTTCCCCTGACGAATGCCAGAGGAGGCGAGCCTGGTGGGACCGTCTCGTGCCCATGCTGCCTACTGGGTCGTATTTGGCTCGTGATTCTGTCAGGGAGGTGGGTGAAGAACCCAAGCGCAGGCAGGCAGTGAAGGGGTTAACAAATATTTATTTTAAACCAAACAGAAAATAGAACAAAAACACCCACTAGGGGGAAAAACGAAACTAAGAATTATAACTAAAACAAGAGACTTCCCACGAGGGGGCAAAATGATAACAAGACAATAACCAAACTCAAAGACACGAACAGGAACAGGAACACGGGTAAGCACAGGAACAAGAAATGAACTACACAATGGACACGGTACAAACATAGACTAATATACTCGAAGAAAGAAACAAGAGGGTATTTAAAGGGAAGACAAACGAGGGATAACGACACGGGGCAGGTGTGGGTAATCAAACACTTAGGGAAGGAAAACAAGGAAACGAGAGGAATGGGGCCAATGACAAGACACTGGAGAGAACGTATATTACTGTCAAACGGACAATAATATGTTTCTCTCCACACATAACCAAAGACTTTGTCATGGCTCTGCTACAGGACCAAGAAAAACATGACTAAGGAAGCAGAGCCATGACAGTTAGTCTCTCTATTTAATGCCCTTGTGTTTGCTGTCCTGTGCTCGTTCGTTTTGCTTACATGTCTTGTTCGCCTTGCCTTGTTCATCGCCTTGCTGTCTAAACCCATTGGATACCTTGCCCCGTTGAACTGTCTTACCTTGTCTGTTCTCTACGTTACGTTATAGCTGTTATTTAGTTTTGGTTCTTGTTGATTACAGTACGTCTTAGTTTATTCTGTTCCATTGTTTTATCCCCCTCGAGGGAAGTGTTTATTTTCTGTTTTGTCATTTAGTCCTGTCCTTGTTTTACCCCATCGTGGCTTTTTTGTGTCTTTGTTTTCCCACCACCTACCGCTGCCTGCAATTGGGTTCTTCCCCGAAAACCCTGACAGTGGGTTTATTTGTTTTTGCGAATGAACTTTTCGTTAACATTAATAATGACTAAAAGTCTATAGGTTTTAGAGCTTGAAATAATTTTGCAGCACGTTGTAATGTGTAGAGTTTGCATGTGTGTGTTTGTAGATGGGCTGTAAGGCAGTGATGGTCTTCTTTCATTACTGTGTCATGTCAAACTACTTCTGGCTGTTCATCGAGGGTCTTTACCTCTTCACACTATTGGTGGAAACCTTCTTTCCCGAGAGACGTTACTTCTACTGGTACACCATCATCGGCTGGGGTATGTCACAGTGCTTTCTTACATAGACACGAATGCAAAAATGATTAGAGGCTATGAATGTTTGAAACAGAACAGCTTTGATATCTGACAAATTTCATCTTTGTGTCCCATTCAGGAACACCCACTATTTGTGTGACCATATGGGCAGTTCTGCGGCTACATTTTGATGACTCTGGGTACGTTGATGCTCTACAAAAAGATGAACAGATGACTACACATATGCTGTGATATAAACTCTTAACTTTCATTATCACTATAGAGTGACGTTAAATCTGCAACGGATTTCTACCGAACTGGTTATTGTATATGAAGTACACTCCCTTCTGTCTAGTCTCTTAAAATGACAAACGGTGGGATGGGTTAAAAAAGAGGGCTTGTTGATGTGACCTGAATAGGAAAGCTGCAGAAATAACAACAATTTGATAAAACATTTCACATAAGGTACTTACAGTTGCATGAATAGTCAGAAACATCAGTTTTTATTTTTAGTATATTTTAGGATACAGTATTCCACGCATACTGAAAATGTGCATGCTGTACGCAGTGTCTATAGTGTAAAGTTTTTCTACGTAGCATCATCCCTTTTTAAAAAATACCCTGAATGTAAAAAATGCATTTGATCAAGCATCATTCACCACTGAACTCCTGTGTTTTTGTAGCTGCTGGGACATGAATGATAACACTGCCCTCTGGTGGGTGATCAAGGGACCCGTAGTGGCATCGATCATGGTAAATCTGAACACCTGCTTTGTGTGTATTTTGGAAAAACAGATAAATGAAACATATACATAAATATATTCATGTAAATCTACAATTGCTAATGCAATGCTGAATTTGCAGAGCAAAGGTCATGGATTTCCGCATAAAAAATATATTGTATTATATATATTACAAAATAATTGTAATATTTGCTACAATCTATCAGTGTATACTACAGTAAATATACCATACTACATAGAAAAATGGTTTTCCCCTTACGAAACGGTAAAAGTGTAGTAACCATGTTTTATTGTATATTGATTACTAATAGCAAAACCGCGTTTTAAAAGTGTTTTTTAAAGCCATGGTTATTTTGTGTGGTTTTACTACAGTAATCTTTTTTTTGTTTTGTTTTGTATAAAAACTGTAAATAAAAACTGTATAAAAACCCATGGTTAATTTTTTAAAGGGATCGTATATAGTATAGTACTATAGTAAATTCATGAAAATACTATTTTCTATAGTAAACTGATGAACTGTAGAAAATACTATAAGTATACTTAAGCTTCACTACGAACAAGTAGGGATGAAACAATATTATCGATATCGTGTTGTCGCAATAGCAAAATTGTCTCAATATTATCGTGGTCACATGACTGTATGAAACGATAGGTCTTCAAGGCCTGACATATAGAGAATGTTCGAAAACATAATAGATGTTACCTATGTCAAGGTCCATCTGGTACAATTATTTTATTTTATAAAAGGGATTTTTCGGTCATTTGACCCATCTCACACTATAACCCATACCTCTAGTTATGATTAGAGGATCATGAAAAGAGGATGCATATAGCACCTTTCCAGGTCATCATTTGTCATTTTCAATATTGCAATAAATAGTGTACCGTGGACTTTACAGGTATTATCGTACAGTGAGATTTTGATATTGTTACATCCCTATCAACCAGTCTACTGCACAGTAGTGAATACTACAGTGTACCACTGTATGTTTTTCAAACATCTCATATACTTATAAAAAGATCAGGTATACTGTCGATTGAATGAGTCGCTTTGAATAAAAGCATATAGCTACCTAATGCTTAAATGTGTTGGTCCAAAAACACGCCCTCAAATTCGCTACGACACAGTTTCTGCACCTCCGTGTGTGTGTTTGGAATGTGGATATGGATGAAATGTGTGCATGATATGAATGTATCTGAATGGAGGTGTTGATTGACACATTTTCTTTTCTATTCCTGGTTCAGATTAACTTTGTGCTCTTCATCGGAATAATCATCATTCTGGTGCAGAAGCTGCAGTCTCCAGACATTGGCGGCAACGAGTCCAGCATTTACCTGTGAGTGTGTTTGTCTCAGTTGCCATGGAAACAGTGTACCATGAGCAGAATGTGTTGCATCTGATACGCGTGTCCTATGAAAGCAATGGATGGCTCGCTAATGTAAAGTTTATTTCTTGTTTTATATGTTATGTTTGTATTTTGCCCATTACATACGGAATGGGTGATCCATAACTAAATGACGGTGATAATATTCATCATTGACATTCATTATGCATCCCTAATGAAATGATCATGGTTTTCCTGTAGCTCAGTGGTTAGAGAATGGCGCTAGCAAAGCTAAGGTCATGGGTTCGATCCCAGGGATTGCACATACTTAGAAACAAATGTACAGCATAATGCAATGTACTGTGTCGCTTTGGTTAAAAGCGTCTGCCAAAAAATTGTTTTATTATAATAAAGGTCATTTTTTTCCCAGTGTATTGATGACTATTTGAATAACCAGAGATTAACTACAAATAATATATATTGGTTACTATAGCAAAAACATGGTTAATTTACGTTTACCACGGTTTAACAATATTAAAATAAAGCAAAAATATTTTATGCAATAATTTGCGTCAAAATTTGTGAAAATGTGCTATCCTAAACACATAATCTGTTAGGATTTGGTGAGTGTTGCCAAATATCTTTATAGAAGCTACAATGTTCTGTGTTAAATGTCTACATGCTCTCTACGTCTGTTCTAAAATCAATGACCACGTTTACATGGACAACAATAATCTGATATTAACAGGATTAAGACAATACTCTGATTAAGAATGGACCATGTAAACAGAGCTTTTTGATTAGCTTAATCCGTCTAAACTCATAATGGTAGTAAACACAAATGGAATTAAAACGGGTGGAGTACTCCTATTTTAGTGGCATTATGGAAGCGCGTGTATAGACATGTACACAGCTCAATCGCACTATTACCAGCGCGTAGGAACTTTCGCGGCACTTTGCGACAGGTTACACACACACACGGCAGTGGACAGCCGTTTCGTTTTACGGCAAACAACATGGCTTCAAGCAAGAAAGCACGTTTTTGGTCCGAACGGGAAACAAGAAATATGCCAACAATTGTAGAAAATAAATGAAACACCTAAAACTGTATGTGGTACCATGGCGAAAACTAATAATAATTCGAATTTAAATTTTTTCCCATCCATATTTTCTGACCTAAAAAAGCTTTTTAACTCTACGTTGTGTGCATACTATTTTTAAAAAGATGATTGTTTTGGGTTAATTTGACCCTGCCCAGAACACATTGTAGACCAAAACAACACATCAAATTATACAAATCGCTGTCGTTCTGAAACCTAGGATGTCCAAATTCACTGTTTTTCAGGAAATGGAAAAAACACTGTACTTTTTATATGATTACATACTGTGTTGTCAAAGTTGACAAGCACTTTTGAATACTTTTTATGGGTTAAATATTTGTAAAACTAAGTGACAAACATATATTGTGACTAATAATAATGATTTAAGAAAAAAATAAATCACGAAATATGGAGATACGAGGTTTCAGAAGGACAGCAGCGATCACAAAAATAAGTCATTGGTGCTGTATATCTACAGGTAATTGTTTACATTTATTCATTTATCAGACACTTTCATCCAAAGCGACTTAGAAATGAGAGAGCATTTAAAGGGATAGTTCACCTAAAAAAAACTATTTTATCATTTATTCACCCTCATGTCATTCCAAACCTGTATGATTTTCTTTCCTCTGTAGAACAGATATTTTTTGAAAAATGTAATAATAACAACATTAGTCCCCGTATGGGCACAAAACCACTGAAACATTTCTCAAAATATCTTCTTTTGTGTTCCACTGAAGAAAGAGTAACATATAGGGTTTGAACGACACGAGAGTGAATAGACGCCTTTTCTGTTAGTAAATATTGTGACGCGTTTTTGTGGTTAGGTGGAGGCAGAAAGATCCCCCTGACCGCATTACTAATGCTAACTAGGTAGCACGTTTTGTTTGCTTGCTTTTTGACAATGACTAGAAAAAAATCGGATCAAATTTTAACATGTAGGGTCACTCACTGTCTAGGACGGCGATTGTTTTTGACAAAGTTGACTTTAACGCAAGGAACCTGGCCGACCTGTGCGCTCACTCATTGGATCCAACTACCAGACAGAGAAACCAAGCGTGTATAGTAAAGACAAACTGAGAGCGTATACATCTATAGACGCCTGCGTGTACTAACAGTGGCAAACGTTAGCAAATGCATTTACTTGAACACAAACCTGACAAATAACATGAGCCTTCTCACTGTTCCCTCTCCCTTTATACTAATGCACTTGTGACAACTTAAAAATAGATGACAAACACTTTCTTTTATGTTTAGTTTCTGACCGATAGTTAACTGCTAGTTGTATAACTAACAAAGTTAGCTAGCATACCCTATGAGTTCAATAGCTAATGCTACGTGAAAATAACCTTGTTCCCCAGTTTCTGATTTGGGCATACGTGAGATATTTTTAGACCCAAATCATAATCCAGACCAACAAAAGACTTAAGCGTTATGAAGTGAAGCGCGAGCATTTTTGATGATCATTTCTGTTCAGTCCGCTCGTTTTATTGCGTTTAACTACAGCTGTCGTCAGTGTTTTTGTTTGGCAGTGGCAGCAGGTACGTGTTAAAATATCAAATTGGAGACTGTATTCTGTCGGTTGTGACACTAAACAACACAACAAGATGATATTTTAAACTCCTTATGTAGCCGAATCTGTGCTGGTTTGTATTGGCCGCCTCCGGTTTCCCTTTGTTTTGCCTCCAGCTAATGCCGTGACGTAAGCGCAAAAGGAGTCTATAATGATGACCAAATTTTTATTTTACGGTGAACTATCCCTTTAAACATTCTAAGAATCGTGTCGATACCCCAAAATGTTTAAACTCAGTTTCCAACATGTGCTGTATGTCAAACTCTCAGCATCAGAATGTGTTGCGTGTTGTTGGAGTCTGTGCCTTTACGTGTTTGTTTGTTTGTGTGCGAGCGAGCGTGTGTGTTGTGTCCTAAAGAGTGTTTGTTGTCTTTGTGGTGTTTAGCAGCTGTGCACAGAAATGCTTCAGTGAGCCGATACAGGCTGCCCAGCATTCGTGCAGGATGTCAGAACTTTCTACCATCACACTGTAAGTGTGTGCGTCTGTGTGTGTTCGGCTGTGACAATGTGCATTTGTGGCTCGACAAATGTGCATTTCCCTAAATGCCCGCTGAGAAAACGGGCTGTAAACATTCCCTGACAGTTCTGTCATCTTGTGTGTAGTTGCTTTAAGTTTTAATTGCTGTAAAATCCAGCTCAAGTTTTTTTTAAAACGAGGTAGACGATCCAACACGGTTCGAGTTTGCAGTAAGTGTTTGTTGACGTGTTTAAAGCGTTGTTGTTTATTGTGTGTTGACAGGCGTCTGGCACGTTCCACGCTGCTTCTCATCCCTCTGTTTGGAATCCACTACACTGTGTTTGCCTTCTCACCTGAGGACTTCAGTAAGCGGGAGCGACTGGTCTTTGAGCTGGGCCTGGGCTCTTTTCAGGTACTGAGCATCAATTCGGCTCCTTCTTTATGGACACCTATCATTATTCTGTTTCAAACCTTAGAGCGGCTGATTCTATATATATACATTTCATATTAGATTATATTTTTGGCAAATTCTTAGAGCGTATCACATGTAATCGCTGCAGATAAAGCCATAGCCCAGAATGCACCTTAAGGCGCTCAGCAAACAATAACAAAAATGTGCACTTTATACCCAGTATTTGTGTGCTGCTGTTCCTTACAAAAAAAGGTTAATTCATACTTTTCAGAAATGTACTTAAAATGACACTTAAATATACAATGACAGACAGAAAAGTCTGAAGTGTATTTGGCTTACTTGTACTTTTAATGGACATACGTAAAAGTATTATTAGTAGAAGTACTAGAAGTATGCTTTGTAGTTGTGTTTACTCTTTTGATTGAGTAGCATATACGTTTTTAGTTTTACATACTGTATTATAAACATAACTTAAACAAGGCTAGTAAACAATAAGTATGATATTAAGTTCACCTAAAGAAAACTTACATGTGCCCGGTTAACCGCGGTTACCACTAAATCCTGCTGAAACCGAGCTGGCTGCCATAACGTTTATTTTATTGATGCGTCGCTTGTCCGTGAAGCACGGCTCTGGGATCAGTAGGAAATGCTGCTCGATCTAAAAGCAGTGCGAGTTTGAGTCGCTTATAACGTGCATTTAAAAAAGCAACACCCGTCAAACATGATCTTTATAAATATACTTTATTATCATGAAAATACCTGAGGAGGATTGAGGATCAGTGATAAAAACATGTCCTTAGGCATTTCCTAGTACTACGTGTGTTATGGTCTTCTTCTGCAGTGCGTATTTGGAGTTTCTGCACGAGAGCGCCCTCTGGCTTTCGGATGCAGCAGCATTTTACCGTACTTCACTCACAAGTTGAGCATAAATCACGCGATTTTCGGTTAAGCGGGCATTACTTGCAGTATAAAAACTAGTCAACTAGTAGTAGTACAGTGCTTCAAAGTGTACTTTTACAAACCAAACAATGTGCTTCAAGTATTGAACAAGTAAACTATCAGTATTATCTTTATAAATTCACATGTAGTATATAGTTGCAGGACAAATGAAAAATGTAGTTCGTTTTGTAGTTAAAGTATACTTAAAAATACACTTTTATAAACTAAAAAGTGGGCCAATTTATTCCCAAGTATTATTGAAATAGTACACTTACAAGTATACAACTAGTACATTAATATTATATGATAATTATGATTATATAATTTTATATGAACAGAATAAAATATGAATACAAATATACTTTGTTTTGTTAGTGGTGCTACAGTGTTACTAGGGTTTGAAACGGTGCTTTAGAAGTTTATCTGCATTTATTTTCTGGTGTACATTGTGAAAATGATAATGATAATAAAATGCATGTAGGACACTGGATGTTCATTAATGGATATCACTTGAATTCTCTGCAGGGGTTTGTTGTGGCCGTGCTGTACTGCTTTCTCAATGGAGAGGTAGGAGACTTTACCTTAATCTGTGTCTGTGGTGATCTGTGAATATTGATAACAAAATTTTACTTAATATAGAAATGAATGTGTTGAATTTTATTTTTGCGTACAAAATTCATTTCAAACGTTTTTACCTACTCCCTATGTCATTTTTAAGTTTCCGAGGAACATTTGAGTCATCAGATAATTTTCTGTTTAAATTGCACTTCAAATGTACTGACTGCTCTCATTTCGACTCATTTTACACTTTTCTGACAAACCTGGAATATGCTAAAGCAAGTCTCTCCGATTTCTTCCAGGAACAAAAAAAAACGATTGAGTTTAGTTACCGTTAAAGAATAAAATAGACTTAAACACCACGTTTCAACCAGGTGTGATGTGAATTCATTTGAATCTGAACGTTTGTCCAGAACGAAGCGTCAAAAGCGTCACGATTCGCATCAGGCCTGGTTTAAAGACTGCGCGTGCAACCCTTACAGCTGAGTACATTAAAAAATGACCTTTTCAAGTTTCTCCCTAAAGGTGCAGTCGGAGATAAAGAGGAAATGGAGGAGCTGGACGGTGAACAGGTACTTTGCTGTGGACCTGAAACAGCAGCGTCACCCTTCGCTAGCGAGCAGTGGGGTCAACGGGGGGACGCAGCTGTCCATTCTGAGCAAAAGCAGCTCGCAGATCCGCATGTCCAGCCCGCTGGCGGAGACGGTCAACCTGAACCTGCCCACCTGAGCGCCTGATTGGCCCGTCCCTTTGCCTGTCTGTGCACAAAGCCCCGCCTTTTCACCTGCAGTAGGTCCAGCCAATCATAATTAGAGACGAAATAAATTATAAATGAAACCTCTGGATAGCATTTAATGGCCCATATCATTGAAAGGAAGAGGTCGGAGGTGTCATCCATCACTCAGCGCTCTTTCGTTTTAAATGAGATTCATCCAGGAATATAAAAATAGTGCCAAAACTATTTTAAACTCATGCGAGGATAAGTTCAAATTCGGGTTTGAGATGCTTTCCGGCTGTTACGTAACGATTCGAAGGCTTTCTAATTAATATTTTCCGACAACAACTATTTAAGCATAAAGGAATGTTCGTTTTTTCTCTCCTTTAGGACAGTTAATGGTTCTTTCTTTCTTTCAGAAAAGAGGCCGTTTGCCTCACGCAGCTCACGTCAAACATGAGGTCGCAGCCAACATTAAGTGAACTTTTCATGTCGCGTTATGAGCCATAGTTAATGTGAACTGTCGTTGTGAAATCTACGTCCATATACACACTTTTTAAATCCATTTCTGTCTGTCAGGTGATAGCACATTGCTTTATGACGTGTAATAGTACGGTATATATCAGACGGGTTACATTTCAGTGTTACGTCAAACATAAAGTGCCAAACCAATAGTTTTGTCTGCGTTTTATCGGTGTTTATCAAACGTACATTATATAAGAAAACAGAGATTAAGTGTTACACCTAGGAGAGGTTGTAAAACATTATTTTTTTACAATCAGCCGAAAGTACAGAGTATGTCAACATTACAGGGACTTAGGAAATATGTGAAGCCAATGGAAACAAATCGAATAATTTGTCAATTTTGGCAGAATCCAATATAATGATCCATGATTAAGGGACTCTTGCTTTACGGAGCCAAGAAGCTATCCCAGAATCCCCTCTGATCTATTCGAAAGTGCCTGTTGGTCACGAAAATAGCTTTGATGGATCTATTCTAAACATCCAGTGCCGTGCAGTATTATTAGTTGTGAAATCATTCGGTTTCAATGTTTCAGGTAGTTTATTTTTATTTAGTAATAAAAACAATCTATGATTTAATTTATACAAATGAATAGTCTAGAACAGTGTTTATAAAGCTTTGCGATGCACAATTAAATGCCATAACTTTATTATCAGGTACATTATAAATGCATTTTAGGGCTGATATGTTTAACTGTGAGAGAAAAGAGGATTGAGAATGAAATACGAGCGTGTTAAAGCAACAGTTCACCCCAAAATAACACAATTCTGTCATCATTTACTCACAGTAATGCTATTCCAAATATGTATGACTCTCTCATGTAGAACGCAAAAGATGCTCGCTGCTCTAAAAAATAAAATAAAATAAAATAAGCATTTATCTTTACTTGTGACGCTCCTCAAAAACATCTTTCAGGTTTAAATAAATGATGACAGATTTTTTTTTTTCCGAGTGAACTATATGCTAGGAGAGGGACAGTTAACCCCCGACCCTTTACACGTACAATCTTTGATGTCAATCTACTAATCCAACGAAATTTGCCGCATCACAACCGACCGACAATCACGATTAGTTGTTACATCACATTTACTCGTCTGATCATGAGCGTGCATCGATGTGAAGTCAACTTACATGGCAGCCAATGTCCAGTAAATATTCTCTGCTGTGATGTTCTATATGCCAGTGATCATTGGATGTACCAGCATTCTCTCTTTACATCAGCACTTTCAGTCAACATCAAGTCTGTACTGTAAACCGTGTCATTCTGTGGATATGAAGTTGCCAATCTTGAAATGCAATATGTATATGCTTTTGTTGCGGCTCATCGTTGTGAGTATTTTATATGGAGAGAGGTGAAGTAGGTAGTGAAATGTAACAGTGATGGTCCTTTAGACATGTCTGTTTTATGTGGAGACTTTCTGCTTGTGAAGATGAAGTCATTTCTGAGTCACCAGCATCACCAACCACGACTGAAAAACAACTCGCACCATTGGTTGAGCTCAGTGTTGTTGTGTGGCTACTCCAGCAAACAGAGGCAACTCAGTTTGGTGCCCCTTTTGGGATGTGTGTTGTTGTTTTGTGTTAAAGTACTTTCTTAAAGCTCTGTGCAAAGACAATTTTAAGGATTCTTTGGGTTGATTAGCCCGAAAAGAGTAAACGCTGTGACCTCACGGTGCTATCGAAACATTGCTCTGTTTGTTTGATCAGCCAATGGCATGCAATGGCGTGCTTCACTGTCTCAACCAATGGCGTTCAACATTGTCTTGGCCAATGACGTGCTTCACTGTCATCTGGTGGTGCTAATGACACAGAAATGACCCTCTTTATCTTTTAATATTCCATTGTTTTAATTTGTTTGATTTATTTTTTTAAATTGTTGTTATTAAAAGCATCATTGTTTTTTCATTCACACTGTAAATATAAATGATCTTGAATAAGCTTTTAGTGATAGTGAACCTGTCTGTAAACAAGTCGTGACGCCGTACATTACCAGTGTCAAATGTTGCTTGGATCATGTGATCTTAGAGCTTAATGTTTGGATATAGTGACAGGGGGGTCGACCTCCCTCTGTGGCACTTTCTAGATATATCTGCATGAAAAAGACAAAAAAGACGCATATGCTGCTTTCTGTGTTCTTGACACCAGCTGTCATTCTGAGTAAGAGCGCTCAGGAGGGTACGACCATGTCTCAAAGCTGTTACAAACCACTTCTATCAGCTGTGCAGATGTGCTCGTGATGTATCCGCCTGCCAGCAGATGGCTTCGTGTTTGTTTGAGGGACACGGATGGCGAGGAGTCTCTCGTGGAGGCTGGAAATGTGTGTTGTTTCTTTGAGATCACGTTGTGGAATGACTCCTTTTAATGTGAATGTAACACCTGGCCTGTAACAGCTGTACTGTACATTCAGCTCCGCTGCTCTGTAAATCTGTCTGCTGTACTTTCTGCTTCGATGTAGAGATGATGTCTTTGTTTGACCTGTGAACATTTTTGTACATGTTTGAATTCCATTCTTGACAAACAATCTTGAATTTCTGGAATTTGTTCAGTTTTATTTTTGTATTTGTGTCTTAGAACATTGTTTCTCAACCAAGGGGCTGGTGCCCAATTAGGGGGCGTCAACAAACTTCCAATGAGGCTTTAAATGATTTTAAAAATTCACTTAGGGCTGTAATATAAAACATTTTTTCTCTTGGCATGAAGTTTAGTGATCTCAATGAGGACCTGAAATCACAATGCTTACTACACAGATGAGACTTTTAGTTTGTCGCTGGACATTTCTGCGATGCAGTCCTGTTCTCACTTTATGAAATCCATGATAACTTTTGCACATTCATTATGATGTAGCACAGCAAAATTACATTTAACGGCAAAACAAAACTTTATTCAAAATTTTGAAGACACAAAACTCCAGTACATTTCCATTGCTTCAAATGCATATGTTCAGCAAATACATTAGAAAACTGTTTTTCCATATTTCTGGAGTATAATGCCATGAAACCTGAATTCAGTTCATGAAGAACAGTGATACCTATAATTCACGCTGTGATATATGAAGCTTTTAAATGTGGAATCAAATTCACATTGTGCTTTAAATTAAATCAAAATGTTACATGTAGTTTACGGAAAACTAAATGTAATATTTATATTATTATTGTTGGCCTGTGGGTGATTAAATTAACCGCAAATTGTCATTTTTAAGTGAATTAAACCTTTAACTCTTACAGACTCCTGAATGAAGTGGCATGAGAAGTTTTTTGATTATTCTACAATCACTTTTCAAACTTTATTTTTTAACTCCAGAACACAAATGTCAATAAACTGACAACTCGACTACCTTTTTCACCACCCACAGGCACGTGATGTGTAGTGTAAATCTTCCTCAATCAAATCTCTATAGTCATCTGTAATACTGTACTAACAGCTTCCACATCTACTGGAACATCTATTTGTGACCCATCTCCTCTTCAGACACCAGAGCCAAACGTGAAGCTCTTGAAGTGTTGAACAACCGCATGACATTACACCTGGAATGTACAGGTGAGTTCATACAGATGTGATGTTGCCATTGCAGATGTGAGCCTGTGTGCCTCCAACCTCATGCATCGAGATCTGAGTAATAGTGATGCGGCGCTTTTTACTCGGACTCAGATGACTCTGCGTCTGCCATTTCAACAGTGTCCGCTTCAGCTCTGCCTGTACCTGGAGAGAGAGAGAGAACTCATAGTGAGACTTTTTACATAATGAAAATGAATAAATCAAACATTATTTTATTATTCACCCAACCTGTATGACTTTCTTTCTTCTGCAGAACACAAAAGAAGATGTTTTAAAGGGGTCATATGACATGGCTAAAACGAATATTATGGTTTGTTTTAGATGTAATGCCATTTAAGGTTCAAAAACGCTGTATTTTCCACATACCGTGCATGTTTGTATCTCCTCTTTGCCCCGCCTCTCTGAAACACGCAGATTTTTAACAAAGCTCATGGCTCTGGAAAGCGAGGTGTGCTATGATTGGCCAGTTCACCAGTGCGTAGTGATTGGTGGAATACTGCAAGCGTGTGAGGGAAATGTAACGCCTCTTACCATATTCGGAACATCATGTTCCCACGCAATTGTACTGACAGGTACAGGTACTGGGCGGTCTTAGTCAACTCATACCACAAACTGACGTAGATTCGCCGGGGTGTGGCTACACGAGGTGTTTCAGGCAGGTCTGGGTGAGCATTCCCTTTCAGATAGAATGCATCTTTTGTTCCCACACTTTCATTTGTGCAATTTTACATGTCTAATACATGCATGGGCAACTTACATAAAAACACGTATTCGTGCCATATGACCCCTTTAAGAATGTTCTTATAAGAACTTCTATTGTATGGACACAAAACCATTGAGACACAAAATATCTTCTTTTGTGTTCCACAGAAGAATCGAATGCAGGTTTTGAATGACATTGTCATAATTTTTTGGGCTAATTTTTTCCTTAAAGTATTAAACTTCTTGAAGTAATACATTTCAGCAACTTTAGGAAATACAAAAACATAACAATACCTAACAAAGAAACTCACCTCTCCATTGAGAAAACAGTAAAGCAATGCCACCACAAAACCCTGGAAAAAACAACAACTTCAAGAACAACATCAGACATCAACAGATCTTATTTGCTCAGATGTGTCGATCTGTACCTGAAACGAGCCGAGACCGAGCTCGATGTAGAAACGCACTATTTCCCCAGTGTTTTCGGGCAGAAAGGCAAACACTGTGTAGTGCATCCCGAACAGAGGAATGAGAAAGAGGGTGGACTTGGCCAGACGCCTGCCATCATCAAAGAAGACACGTCACTCATTAAAACTAGTGAAACTAACAAGTGATGTCAATGATGCCCTCCACATAAATAATCCACAGCTCATCCTCTTCTTATATATTATTAACAATTATTTCTCCTGACATCATCAATGAGATTAACTGGGGAGCAAATGGAAACCTCTGCTTAAGTCTCATCTTCGTCTCATATGTTTCTCCTGAGAAAAAGAGTCATAAATCTCACAAATGTCTCTGTCATTAGAGTTTCGAGAAAGATCTCAACAATGTGTCAAACTGAGCTCAGATCTGTGCAGTCTGCAATCAAAAGTCAATATTATTGAAGATCGCAATATGGACTCAATCTACAATCATTTTACTTCTCCATACTCTTCATGTGTTTCAATTGTCTTTATTTTTTAGATTTTTTTAGCTTTTAATCATTCTCAGGATATGCATTTTTGATATCAACAATATAATTTTTACTAGTAAATATGATCATTCTTGATATCAAGAATGGAATTTCTACTAGTAACAATTGCTATTTTTGATATAAGTAATTACATTTTCACTAGTAAAAATATGAATTCTTGATATCAACAATCAAGCCATCACTCGCAGAAATGTGTATTCTTGATATCAAAAATTGAATTTTAACTAGTAAAAAACGTAATTCTTGATATCTGTAATTGCATTTTTACTAGTTAAATATCACAATAGGCAGCCATTCAAATTCAATTTCAGATATCAATAATTTATTTCTTACATGTCAAAAATCTTATTTCTGATATCATAAATGCAATTCTTACTAGTAAAAAACATAATTTTTATATCAATAATTGTGTGGTTACTAGTGATAATGTTTATTCTTGATATCAACAATTGAATTACTACATGTAAAAATGGCAATTTCTGATATCAACAATTACATTTTCACTAGTGAAAATGTTCATTCTTGATATTAACAATGTGATTGTTACTAGTAAGAAAGCCATTTTAGATATCAACAATTACTCTTAGATTTATTGATATCTGAAATATATTTCCTGATATCAGAAATACCAAATGCAACATGTTAAAATTAATTTACAGATATCAACAATGAGCATTTCAACTAGTAAAAATTGAATTCTTGATATCAAAATTGGCATTTTTACTAGTAACAAGTTACATTTTGATATCAAAAATTATGTTTTTTACTAGTAAGAATTGCATTTATGATATCAGAAATAAGATTTTTAACATGTAAGAAATTAATTATTGATATCTGAAATTGAATTTGAATGGTTGTGATATTTAACTAGTAAAAATGCAATTACAGATATGAAGAATTTAGTTTTTTACTAGTTGAAATTCAATTTTTGATATCAAGAATACACATTTCTGCGAGTGATGACCTGATTGCTGATATCAAGAATTCACATTTTTACTAGTGAAAATGTAATTACTGATATCAAAAATAGCAATTGTTACTAGTAGAAATTCCATTCTTGATATCAAGAATTATAATCTTTACTAGTAAAAATTGATATATTCATATCCTGAGAATGATTAAAAGCTAATTCAGCTTGCCATAACTGAGAGAACGAGTAACATCCGAGCACCTCTGGGCGGTTATGAAATGTTCAAAATGTTTCATCTCAAATGTCTGAGCATTTGTGTTTGTGAATGTCCAGCCCTGTGTCAATGGAAGGTTAAACAGCACCAAATGAAATTAAGAAACAGATCTTTAGCTCTTCTGTCTACAGTCCGTGCTTTCAGAAACTACAGTAACAAGCCCCTGGATATAATGTACTAAATGCAATTTCTCTACGTCTAGATACACAGAACATTACCAAGAGATATTAAGCCATAAGATAATGGACGCTGAAAATAGAAACTCGCCCTTGCGGGAACTGTCAGGCTTGTCAGTGGTGGGCTTATTATAATATTATTCATGCATTAAAGATGAACCTGGCAGCTGAAACATTAACATCTACATCCTAACTGAGATGAGAACTCAGAGATCTGAAAGTATTATTTCGTTACTTTGGCCAGAAAATATTATGGAGGTAGTTTTCTAGAAAGTCATGGAAATTTTGAATTGTGCAACGATAATAACTTACATGAAGTGGCCCGTGTCACTGCCTCCAACTCCAGGACTCTTCAATTTCTGAACTAATATCCGAATCACGTTTAGGAAGATGATGATATTGGCCTGTCAGATAACAGAAACGAATCACAGCGGAGCAGGTGATATTTCAGGTAATATCTTTCATCTGTCAACATCAGCCATGCGGATACGATCATGACCTACAAGCAGCGATACTGTGATCGGTCCTTTAATGATCCACCAGATGTTCATGTTGTCTGTGTCATCCCAGCACCTGCAAATGTGATAAATAACATCTGAACATTACTGATCTACTCCAAACAGCATTGCAACCTATTTCACCTATCTAATGTGATGCACTAACCAATGAAGAATTCATTCAAAGAAAGATATGTGTATAGCCCTATTAGTACAGTAGAGAGAGAATCAGACATACCCTCTGTTATCATAGAACTGTCTGGTCAATACCCACACGATCAATACAACCGATGGCACGCCTACATAAAAGAGACAAAAAAACCTACTAATTTGCTAAATAAAATGAAAGCCAATTAGCCCAAACATCTCAAAAGCCTCCTGAGCTGTAATTGAGCACCCTGCTAGGCAGATAGTCAGAGGAAGAATGTTTTTGTACCCACCCCATCCTATGAGGATATACCACCAGAAATACTTCCTCTGTGATACAAACGTGAGGGCGAGGAGCGTCTGCAGGTACATGCCCTCCACCAGCAACCAGAAGTAGTTGGTGAGAATGCAGAACTGAAAGAACGCTACAGCGGTTTTACATGCCACCTGTCAACAACAACAAGACATGTTTAATCTGGAAAATTCCTTTTAAAGGATAGTTCACCCTAAAATAAAAACGTTGTCGTCATTTATTCATTTTCATGTCATTCAAAACTCGTGTGGAACACAAAAGAAGATATTTTGAAAAATGTCTCAATGGTTTTCTGTTCATACAATGGAAGTCAATGGGGTCCGATGTTGTCCAACATTCTTCAAAATATCTTTATTTGTGTCCTGCAGAAGAAAGAAAGTCATGCAGGTTTGGAGTGACGTGAGGGTGAATAAAAGATGACAGAATTTTCATTTATGGGTGAACTGTCCCTTTAAAGCGCAGAAATTCAACAACATTTTCCAACGTCATCTACTGTTAATCAAACAAACATACTTCTAAATCTTGGAATCAGGATCTATGAAGCCATTCAGGGTTAAAATGTGATATGAAAATATCACTTCAAATCCTATTCTGAACTAGTGTACTATGATATTAGATGAGATCTGAGAGATCTGGAATCTCTATCATTACTGTCATCACGCATAAAGTTTCGAATAGAGTCCAAAGCAAAACATCAATCATATAAGTCTTATAAAAGCTGTGAGCCCTTATTATAATAAACAAACTCTCTTACTCGAATCCTCTCTCGCTCTCATTCTCACCGTGGACATTAGGCAGTGATCCTGGGTTTCGTCTGAGAACAGAACAGCGTCTTTGATAAATACTGCACTGGCCCGTAATATGAAGGAAACAAACAGGTTGACGTGTATGTAGTTTCTGGTACAGTGAAACTTCCTGTAAATGACAGATGTGATTATACCCTATGCACGTACACAGACCGTTTATACAAACTTGCTGAATATTTTTGCTTTGTTCTTTTTGTGCTTTTCTTTAACACGCAACTTCATTTGACCTTTACCTGAAGTAGGTAAAGATGATAACAGCTGTTATGAGCGATATAAGTGATGTTGCATATCCTGCTGTGTACAGCCGCTTCAAAGTTGAGAAGTAGGTTGTCTGAAACAAAAAGAAAACGCTGGATACGGTTATCTCATATCAATTCTAGTTTTATATTTTTTTAAATATTTTATATCAACATGCATATAGAGTTCAAATACCTGCGTATGCTTAAATATTGCTAAACAGGGTATAAACGTTTACGCTTTTAGGCTTTCAAGCTATTGACTGGTTAACCAATTAATTTCAGTTTATAAACTTTAATACAGTCTTTTACATGGTCTTCAAGACTTTGTTCTTAAACATGTACTCATTTTCCGAAAATTCAATATAAAAGCCAAAAGCAGCAAACAAGAAACACGGAAATAAAACACAGCGACCCCATGTGGTCATCATGGGAAGTCCACGCACACGTTACAGAAACAGGAAGTCATTCATCAAGCTCAGAAAGGAGGTAAGGTTTTCATATTTCAATGTGCATGGCTGTAATTTACGCAGGTTTTATGGGATGAATTATATCTACCACACTTCCAGACTCTGAATCATCTTCAAACGCACAAGCCTCATCATATGAAGGATACGGGTCACTCCAGCCATCAGACGTGCAGTTCCTGTATATAAAACCTGTACAATAAACAGCAGACTTCAATTTCAATAAATCTACCGGCACTTAAGCAGAAGAGCTTTTTTGTTTAACATCATTCATCCACATTTATGTACGTTTAAGTCTTCAGTTTGTTGTCGATCAGCGCTAGATTTGGAGAGCGGTAAGCAATATTTCAGCCTCAGAACATTTCCAAAAATACCTCCAGAAGGATGCTCGGGGGAAACATGATTACTAGAACTGGGACAAAAAGCTGCTGTTGGTAGTGTTTTCTGTGGCAGGTGTTTCACTTCAGCACTTGAGTGAATCTCAGTTTCTTAAGCTTTACTGTATTGTTGCTATTGTGGATCACCTTTTTACAATTTTATGGAACATGAATATGTAAAAAAATGGTTTTTGGTATTTGTTTTAGTGATGCGTTTCTCTAACTTCACAATTAAAGTAAATGAAAGTGCAGGTCATTTGTTTAACCCTAGAAAACACATTGATTAAAAAAAATATGAATTGAACACATTGTCAGTGGCCTAATGTATTTTTTTCAATAGACTGAAAATAGACTTTCATAAGAAAGTTACAAATGTCATTTAAATGTCATTCAAAAAATAAAATTCTGTGTACCACATCTGTATAAATGTCTTTGTTCTGGTGAACACAGAGGAAGATATTTGGAAGAATGCTTGTAACCAAACAGTTCTTGGCCACCATTGACTACCATGGTAGGAAAAATGACACTCTTAAAAGTGAAGGTGCTTCACCATGCCATAGAAGAACCTTTTTTTGTCCTAAATGCTTCCATGAAGAACCTTTAAAGAGTACATGAGATCATGAAAATGACATTTCATGCAGTGTGTAATGTTGCCGTGGTTGAAAGTAAGCAGTCTGCCAAGTTGTAAATCCGGGAATAAAAAAGGGAGTCGACTCTGAATCACGCAAACGAGTCGTCCCTAGTTCGATTCACGAACCGCCGCCGATTTACGTCAAGTCCCTTGCTGTGTTTTGCTAGGACTGCCCGCGAAAACTTCACTCTTCTCCCCCAAACACTGTGGCTGTGTCCGAAATCGTATACTGTGACAGTACGTACTGAATTTGAATAAGTACTATCGGCTGTCAAAACAGTACGTTCTATATAGTATGAGTGGGAGTAGTATGAATACATTTCGGACATACTGCGTCCGCCATGTTTTATGGTCATGTGACCCGTATGCTCTTTGACCTTTGATGTATTAACAACAACCTACTCGTGAGTGTTGATTAAAACATTATTTAGTTACGAGAAATTTATTTATTGGCACTTACTTTAAAAACGGACGTCCGCCTTAAAGTTTTCCGCTATATTTATTTGATTTACTTTTGAAATTTGACCGTTGCTCAGCTCCCGTGGCATCATGGGATAGAGAAGTGTCCATCCGATCCACACTCAGGAATCTCGGCGGAAGTAGTAGACCATCCGGGTATTTCTCGCCTACTATATAGTGCTGCATACTGAGGTTTCGGACATACTATGACTCGTACTCATTTTCGCATACTATATAGTATGGAAGTAGGCGATTTCGGACGCAGCCTGTAGCTCGTGAGCCTCATTCGCGGTAGACCAATCACAGCAGACTAGACCATCTGACCAATCAGACTAGGCCAGCGGAAAGGAGGGGATTAGACGGATGAATCGCGGAACGAATCATGTGAGAGTCAGTCAAGAAGTAATGTAAGAATAACTAGCTATTATTACAAAATAATCGTGTTTTTACACCTTCTGTGTACATAAACTTGTTGTTGGACACTCCATAAACCAAAGTAGGACCTTAAAAATCCCTAGTTATGTACCCTTTAACATCGAAGAACCTTTCTGTTTCACAAAAGGTTTTGTGGCGAAAAAAGGTTCTTCAGAATCAGAATCAGATTATAAAAAGGTAAGAGACAGACGGTTCTTTAAAGAACCTTCTACTGAATAGTTCTTAATGGAACCAAAAATGGTTCTTCTATGGCATCGCTGTGAAGAACCTTTTAAGCACCTTTATTTTTAAGAGTACAATGGTAGTCAAAAATGCCTGAGAACTGTTTACTACTTTCTTCAAAATATCTTCTTTTGTGTTTAACAGAGCAAAGAAATATATAAAGCAACCTTTCCATTGGTAGTCAGTGCGGACCAAGAACTGTTTGGTTGCAAGCATTCTTCCAAATATCTTTCTCTGTGTTCATCAGACAGAGATCCATATCGCTGTTATGCCATTGACATCTCTGAATGTATTTTGCTGTCAGCAACAGTTGTGTAAATCTAAAAACATGCAGTATTTGTGTAAACATCTTTAAGAAATTATATTTGTTTATTAAAAAGGAAAACACTGTTGTGGTCCCTATAGGCATCTCTTTTCTAAGGGAGTATTTGAACCTAAATTAAACCTCAAAGTGAATTATTGTGATATGATTATGAACACATTCACTTCAGCAGCATCTCCATTAATGATTCTCACGTGAACCACATGTAATCCAAATAAACAACAACATGCAATTTCTCAAGAAATCGTGAAATGCCCATAATTTCATTAATAAGAGTGCTAAATAAAAATATATATAAAAATGGATCGATCGTATTCGATTTATTTTGAAAAAGACGGCACTTTTTCCCTAATAACATTTGTCTCCTTGTTAGTTTTTGAAAGTAAGTCTGTTATATGTTGATTTTTATTTGTTGATTTACTTTTTATCTTTATTTTTATTCACTTCCTTTAAATTACAATTAGCATTATAAATGCGCGATATAAACAGAGCATTATGTTACTATAGCGTGTATGTTGAAGTGCAATTTCTCTGGCACTCAAACCGTTCTATTTGTGTAACTCAATCAAAGTTGCTGCTTTGTAAGACTACTGAAATATTACAATATGTGATTTGCAATCTGATTTACAATCTCAAGATTTGCACACCAAGCCCTTGAGGAAAATCTCATCTGCTCCTCTGCTTGACAGTAAACCCGAAGCTGTTTTACACCAATGCAAACGACAAAAGATTTACATCAGCCATAATGAGTCTATTTGGCTTGAAATCATATTCCAGTTTTCAAAATGACTATATTGTGTTTTACATTGGTCTGTGTCCCACTTTTACATTTTTAACAGGCGCTTTTCCTAAAGCTACGCCGGGGGGTAAGTAGGTTTTAGTGTCTGATGCAAATGCAAGTGATGGAGAAAATATAAACCTTTGCAACTTTTCTCTTGTTTACACAGAGAGACAGAAAGGAAAGAAAGAAAGATCCGACCTTGATTGTTGGAGAATTGTTGAAAGACTTCTGAGCAGGAAACATTGAGGATTTGTCCAGTGTTGGCCGTATTCCAGCACCGTATCCCATCCCAATCCGTTCCACATCCTGCAAACCGTCATAACAGGGTCTAAATCAACCTGAAAGACCTGAACAATTTATGTGCATATTTTTTCCGTTCCATGAATCTTTCTTTTCTAGATCGATCTTTGAAAGAATATTTTCAGTGTGAGATTGACACAAACGGATTCGGGTGAGCTATTGATCCGTCGTTTACATGAACAGCACAGCACTGGTTTCAAAACTAAAGACACCTTAATAATGAACTTTAATCATGTATTTGTGATCTGGCAGAGAAAGAACAGACGCCATCAGAACGTCTCACTGAACAGCCGGATCACAATCCATATCTTCAAATAAAAGGATTTCAAGATAAAAGTTATTATGTTCTATTACCAAAAATGTTTCGACTGTTTAGAGAAGAGAAACTGTTGTGATTTACTTGTACTTTTAACATTTATTTCCAGAGCAAATGGAAACTTTTAAGTCTCCTGCGTCTCAGATATTTCTCTTGAGAAAGAGCCAGAAATCTCGCAACAATGTCTCAAACTGAGCTCAGATTTGTCAAATTTATATTATTGAAGATCTCAATGTGAACTCAAACATTTCTCATCAAATTTACCCAAATCCAGATTATTGCACCTCTGGAATCTACAATCGTTTTACACCTTCATACTCTTCATGTCTCCGATTTTCTATTTCTCTATTTTCTCTATTTCAGAAAAACATCTGAAACTGAACTGATGCTTAAAATGATCAAATCTTCAAAAACGTCTGTCCAATAGAAACTTTGCATGTATTCTTTTAATGTCATTTCAGTCTGTTAGAAATGTAAGAAATGTAAATGTGGAATGATCAAACACAATAACAAACCGTGGGAAAGATTTTAGTAAAACATTCATTTCTCTATGGCCTACTACGATAGATGCCAACAGCTATTTATAGCAACATTCACTTTTATATAGACCTGCTTAGATTGAGAGCATCATCATACTTTGAGAAAATACAAAATCTAGGTTGGCATTGCAGACTGACACTACGGTTTGTGCAAACGCAAGTCTTCCAAACATTTGTCAGATGACATATAACTTTCTCAGTTTAATGACGCCTGTATTTTTAGGCACGTCTGCGGTGTAGGATGCTGCATGACACTCCGGGGATTATTTGAAGCTTCAAGTTTCTGAAGAACCAGAAAAGTTGGTATGAGCGTCTAAAGCATGAAGAATAGCCTAAATACAAACATAAACTATTCCAACTCTCTCCAATACATCCACTCTGATCCTTTTTGAATGATCTATTGACAGAAATGCAATTTAATATACATAACTGTGTTCAGAGGTGTACCTTTACGTTATGTTTTTCTTACCTTAGAACGAGCTATTTCTATCTACATACACCATGTTGTTTCTACAGTAGCCCTTAATGGACAAACTGCTCTACAGAACGCGTAAATACGTTATCTCCTTCGGCAAAGAGGTGAATACGCAACGACATCTTAGTTCCGTGTCAGCCAACACAGTGCTTCAAAAGGGAAGGGTGAAGTGAGCCATTGGTTGCAATTCGCAACCTCACCACTAGATGCCGCTAAATTTCACACTCTGGACCTTAAATGCATCTGATAATTCGTGTTTACCTCAGGCTTGCACGCTTAAAACAATATTGTCGCGGTTTAGCTTGTTCAGACACATTGTAAGATGTTTAAAAAGATCTCATCACACGTGCTGTACGAAACACATCAAACACGTGATTTTACACGCTCTGCTCTCACAACTCAGACACTATCAGGCTGTAGGAGCACAAACCTCTTGAGGTTTTATCTGCTGCCCGTAACACAATTAACATCTGCCCTGGGGGTCAATGTGTCTGTCTGCAAGTGTCTCACTTTAGACGCGAACTGACTTCTATTCTCTGAGCTTTTAAATCTTCAGGGAGGAATATAATCAGAAGCCTGATTTTACGTTTTGTGAATATTTCTTCATTGACCCTGAGAAGTTCATGTTTTTTCTAACAAACAGAGGTCAGAGCACATGTTTGCATGATAAATGATTATGATGTGTTGGGTCACCAGCTGATGTCCAAATCCTGCAGAAAACAGCTGATTTCATGCTGCAGGTGCCCAACCCAGTTTCAGCTTCCTTCCTTTCTCCTGTTTTATTCAATTTAAGTAACACGGTTAAGATTTTCTGATTCACTCATCACTCATACTCATTCACAGCATAATCAGCTGAAGTGAATCAGGTCAGGCCGAGCATCAGCTGCTGGTGTCAGATTCAGATCAGCCACAGCCATAAGAGCCAGATTTCTAAAACTTACAGTAGCAGTATTCAGACACTTAGCTTTATATTAATGTCACTGCATTAGATATTGTTTAGTGTTTGATTTAAAGTAACACATAGTTTAGTGGCATGCAAGATATGGAGATTTAAACCTGCATCTTTTCATAACCCGCCTTGATATTTATCCAATAAGCTATCTCATCATTTGCATCTTGGTTTGTCAGTTCTGCACACCAAGCAAACAGTAAAACATAAGTGCTGAGTTATTTAATAACTGTAAGCATGCTGTCATAACCTGTTTGTTGGGTCTGGTTGGTCTCTCTGTTCTTGGTCTGAGTGCAGATTTCTTCCTCCTGTATCAGCTGAGTGATAATAGCACAGTCTGGATGGATAGCCCACACCTAAAACATCAATACTGTACATTAAAGTGCACTTTAACTTAAGTATCAATAATCTAATGTGATCAGATATTACTTAATTTACTTTCGTGCTTTATAATTCATATATGCAATACTATCCAAAGTAAATTACCAATTGGGTGATTTAGGTTTAATTTAGAGAATTTAGAGATGTTTTAATACTAGAGTCGTTTCTTGCATTAGCTTACATTACCTTAACTGTGTGGGACAAATGCGCATTAATTTTCCTCTTAAACGGTGTTCGAATAAACCTTATAATAAAACGGATCAAGAAGATATCGACTTTATTATAATAAAATACTAATATTGATTTTTATATAACGAGCACTGTGCAAATTAAATTCGATACGCAATTAATATTGGAGAGAATGGAAGACTCACCGCACTCCAAAAAGTCGCAAATAAACAAAGATGCACAACAATCATATTAAACCCAGAAGGAGCAACTGTCAGTCCAACAAGAAGCACACAATTCCCCAGTAACTCCAGAGTGATACGATCTCCTTATTGAGACTCGACAGACTGAAGTCAGCCTCAGACTCACTCTATCTTGGGTTGATGCGCACTTGCGCGTCTTCAGGGCACGCACAGGACGCGAAGCGCGCGCAGTACGCACGGTCGGGCTGACTTTAGACGCTCTTTAAAATATGCAATTCTGTCAGATCTGAATATAAGCTACTCCTATATCTGAAATATATCTGAATGTATCTGATATCTTTAGAGATGTGTGGATTTTGTTCGAAATGTTTTGGAATGGATCTTGTGCACATGCACATTTTGTTTAGGAAATAAAAAGTGGTTCAGATGATAAAAAGAAGAAAATGTAGAAAAAGAAGGAGTGCTGGCCGCGCGGGTAAGGCGCTGGATTTATGATCCAACGGTCAAACGTTCGCGTGGATACGAACCCCACTCCTAGTAAAAGGTTTAGCTTTGAGGTGATCAAATACGATTAGTCTCTTTAAGACTATAGAATGGTTATGAGATTGAATTGTTGATCTTAATTACCAATGTTACGTTTTCTTTGCAAAGCAGGAAAAGATGTCCTAAGATGGAAAAAGGAGAAATTCCAGAGTGATACATAATACTCGGCAGGTTATTTTTGTGTGTGTTTTGGGAATTTGTTGTTTATGCTTTTGTAGACCACATTTACCTGTATGTTCATTTCAAATGTTTACCTGCAAATACATACAGTTTGTTTAAAAAGTGATCTTAAAAGTAAATTAACCAAGAAGCTTTAAGAAAATACCATTGCACTTTATTAAAAACAGATGTTCATAGTGACTTTAAATGCTAACTGGCATTCAGACAACAGAAGTACTAAAATTACATTTACGCATTTGGCAGACGCTTTTATCCAAAGCGACTTACATTGCATTGCATTGTATTGTATTATACATTTGTTTCTGACTATATATGCAATCCCTTGGGATCGAACCCATGACCTTGGCGTTGCTAGCGCCATGCTCTAACCACTGAACCTCAGGAAAGCTTTACAGTTTGTAAAGTGCCACTGCCATTAATTGAAGTGAATAAGTTGTTGATTAAGTCATCAATAACTGAAATCTCCAGTCCTTTGGAAATTATGTTGTAAATATACTGACAATCCTAATAATCCTACTTCGAAACATTTAAAATACATTTAAACGTTACTATATTTACATTTGTCATTTAGTCGACAGCTGTAAATTCAAGCCGCCGTGCACCAGCTGGACGGAATGTTTCGACGCAACTCAACTGGAATGTACCATAAATGTTCCGGGGGACACCATTATAAACAATCACAGTACTCAACGAAATGTTTCATACACTTAAAATGTTATATGCGATCGAACCTTTTATTAAACAACACAGAAACACAACTTAGTTTTGGGACCATACAAACTGTATTATAAAGCATCGTATGGATAATGTTTGCGTAAAACACACCCCTCTGTCCGCTATAAATTCATGTTACCCGGCTCTCACGTTCTCTTTTCTGTAACGAGGAATCCAGCGGAGAAGTTCAACTCGAAACGCTTGTCACTTGTCAAACTTTTCAAAAGTAAGTAAAACTTGGCATTTCTCGCAACGACAGAGTTAAATACACGGCAGTTATATCGCGATATCACGGGCGTTCAGGTGTTCGTGTTGCGCCACGTGGCGGAGTGTACAACTCTTCGGAGTTTAATCCGGTGCAGCATTTCAAGAAGTTTAAATGTGAATTTGATCACACTTTCTCAATGCACCCGCATTAAGATGTATATATTTTAGTCTCATTAGTGTAAATGGAGTCATGCTCACTTGGGATGGTCTGAGATAGCACGTTATAGTTAAACTTTATAAAACGTGTAGTTGAGACTGACAGCACATGCGGTATGAGGTTTACAGTTCATAAACAGATCTGAGAAAGTGTCGTGTCATCCTGAACTGCTTGTCTCTGGATGCTCTATTAAATATCCAACACAGAAATGATAATGCATTGAATGGCTATGATGGGAATTGTACTGGTTTTGGAGGCTATATACATACACAAATTTGCTTTGTGTCGTTTGGTGATGACCGTTAATATGAAGTCTCTTTTAACCTGTTACCATGAAAAGCTGGTAACGTGGAAATTATACCGTACCATGGTAATACCGTCGGATATACCCTGGTATGGCCACAACAATTTTTGTAAGTGTGGGTAGGTCTAACATATCCTAATTGTTAAATACCCACTGTTCAAGGAAAAGTGAAAAGCCGCTGTCATCTTTTTATTCTCAAAATACCGGTGAGATTCAAAATGCACCGCATGGCATGTTTTTGCATTACGCCTCTGTATTTGTGTAACCCATGCAATCGATTTGTATGGTCGCTGTGACCACGGATATTTGGCTTTGTTGAGTTTTTTTAGTTGTGGCATGACTTTATTCATTTTGATCTCCAATGGCTGGATTTGGCTTAGTTTTGAATGCATTAAATTATTTTCTTTTTACGACACTGTAAAGGAATATTCTGGGTTATTTTAAAGGGGTTGTGTGTAGTTTTTTAGCGGCATCTAGTGGTGAGGTTACGAATTGCAACCAACCGCTCACTTCACCACTCCCTTTCGAACATATTTACGAAACGCGTTCTGTAGAGCAGTTCGTCTGTTTAGGGCTACTGTAGAAACAACATGGTGACATATCAACAACATTCCGTGCAAGGGGAGCCGCTCTGTATGTACAGTAGGGGTGTAACGGTTCTCGGTAAAAAATTGAACCGCACGGTTCTCCACCAACGGTTCGGCACATCTTAAATCTGACGACGCATTTATAATATGGTTCGTTAGAAATTATAATGCGTAAAACAGACTGACAAAGTTCAGCTAATGTATGTTTGTCTATGGATACACTAGAGGTGTGAACCTACAGTAGTGTCACGGTTCGGTTACGATGACCATGTCATCGGTTCAATTCGATATTACGATGCATTGACGTTGACGATGCACTGCATCCTCAAATTTCAATTTTACTAGTTCACAATCACATGAATACAATTTTGTCAATAAATACAAGCAGTTAGAAATATGAACTGAACCTTTAATTTTACCTGCTCTTCTTCGATGTATCAAACATCAAACGTTATCTGCAGGGCTCTAGACTAACTTTTTGCACTGGTTGCACTGGTGCGCCAAACTTTTTTTTCTTAGGTGCACCAGCACAAAAGTTAGGTGCACCCAAATTTTCGACCACATCGCATTTAACACCGCAGTTTTACAAGTTCACTTTTTTTTTTAAATCGCTGTCCATATAGGCTATATTGACTTGTAAATTATTAACTAACAATCTGGTCAACATAAAGTTCTTTATTTGAAGCACAATTCTACAAGAAAGCAGGGCTCTAGACTAACACTTGCGAGAGGTGGCACTGGTGCTACCAAGTTATTCAGTTGGTGGCACCAGCCCTTAATTTGATAGCACCAGAGTCGTGGGGTGGGGTAAGAAAAAGAATCACTAAAACTTCATTAAAATGTGTTTAATACATTAATAAATCAATTAGAAATTAATACAAATCATTGTTTATTATTGAATTATTTTTATTGTATATGTAAACTCTCTTTCAACACTTTACCATATTTAAAGCACATCTTTCTTAAAGCTACTTTCTTCCTTTATTTGTTGTGAACGACTCCTATAACAGAACACAATTCCTTTAATACCAGTGAGTGTTTTTGGGCCCGTCCGTTGTTGTTTGATGAACATTATAAACAGAGATCTTTATTATGCTGCCGCCCCTTTAAGAGCTCGCGCAATATACTGGAACATGTGTTTTGTTTCCCAACTGTTTGGTCACGAAACAAACTGAATACCTTTACAAGGTTTCTTGTTAATATGGGAATTTTTAGGTTATTTTGTGTTAATATGTCTGTTTCAGAGTAAGAAGGCGTGAAAGAGAACTCCGTTTAGTATTTTGTGCTCTGACTCTCTGGGCGCGCGCATATCTCAAACAACCCGCGAGACCTGAAGGCTTTTAGTGATTATTCTTCATGAAAGCTGCATTGATAAACGTTTGGCTTCTATCAATAGCGACTCACAAATAAATAGTATTTAGCGTGATGTGTAACGTTTTGTATGCTTTGCAGTATTGTTAGAGATCTTTATACAATAGTTCAGTACTTAAAGTATAAACGCGTGTTTTCTGCATTAGCTTCACATGCATACAATACTTGCAACACATTTCGTTATCTTTGCTGTTTTGTACCTTAGCAGGGGAAATTCTTGTATTATGCATATTTATTTAAGTTGCAAGATTGAGCGCTTTACTCGTCTGCTCTTTCGGTCCTTCGCCTCTTACCGTAACCCGCGAATTACGTCTTTGGGGCGGGGCCACTGACAGATAAGTGAATGGTTGAAGGAGGGGAGACGAAAATGAGTGACTGAATGCTCAGATTTTTTTTAGTCGCACCATTGAGAAATTAGGTCGCATGTGCGACCAATTTGGTCGCACTCTAGAGCCCTGATCTGTCACAAGCACTACATCTTTATCCGATAACGGCATGAGACAGTAGCTCTGCTCTCGTCATAAACTGCTCTCGTTTGCGTTCACACTGCCACCAAAATCCGATTTCTTTTTTTGCTCATATGCAACCCAGATCTGTTTACTGCATGACAGTGTGAACAGGACAAACCACATGGAATCCGATCTTTTTTTAATCTGATCTGAGCCACTTCCATATGTGGTCCTAAACCAGATACAGGTCTGATGTTTCGCAATGCGACCTCAGTCTGAACGGTCATATCGGAATTTATGCAACTTTTGCATTATTGTAGATCGACTTGCGTCATAATTCTGTGCTAATTTAAAGCTTCACGCGCTATTCTGTTGACGGAAGTGCACTTTACAGCTCGGTTGCCAAACATTAAGCATCAGATTATAAACATAAGCCGTTGCACTGTCTGGGAATGCTCTAAAATCGCGCCGTGAGATCAATCCGCTCAGCACCGCATAAAGACAAACACACCCGCTGACTACTAGACCCTTGCTTAATTCTGTATGAAAGCGTGTTACGTGCTATTGTTGTTTTGCGCATACGATTCAGTTTATAACCATCACGAGTTCACACTGGAATCTGATATTGGCCACATTTTAAAAATAGTGTGAACAGCCGAACAAAAAATCAGATCTGAGCAAAAAATCTGAATTGAGCATTAAGGCTTGCAGTGTGAACGTAATAATCGCCCAGTCCTCGCTAATGTAATGTGCCGTTATTGTCACATACGACTCTGTCGCGACCGAAGTCCAGGAATCGCATGTTATTGCAGCTCGATGAGCACAGACAGCAGTGGCACTGACAGGCGTTAACAGCTCAGAGTGAAAACGGCTGACGTGGTTTCTTAAGTTAGTGGTATTACCCCCTGCATATTTTATTTGTGCGTGACAAGATTTACACACAGCAAGTGTCCTGTCCAGGTCGTGCTTACCAGGTTTTTCAGAAAAGCCAAAATGTGCCCAGATGTCGGCTTTTAAAGTAGTTGGAGCATTTTTACCTCCGCCATTGTATGCTAAAGCAGTAAAAGCACGTATGCGACATGACGTCAGAAAACCGTAAGTACGTTATAACCGGTTATGGTCTGTTACTGAACCGATTCCGTATCGTCCTCGTTTGCATCGCAAAAACGATTAATTTCGACACCCCTAGGATACACATTTAATACCTACAACAAATCAAATAACGTAGACAAATTTCAATAGGATTGATTTATGCTGTAATATGACCAGGCATTTATGCATTCATCACCCGGGTGTTGTGAGCGCGCGAGTGCAGCTGAGACCTGGACAGCACATGTTGCTGTTTAATCTACACTCATTCAAGCCTTGCCAATTTAAACATTTAAGTGCAAGATGATGCACAAGAAAACTCGCTTGCGTGCTGTGAGAAGATCCGAAGGTGCGCATAAGGAAAGTCTCAGACATGGCGCAAATGTTGAGATGTCTTTGAAGCGCTTAAACGGACAGATTCACACACGAAGTAGGTCAACATGCCCCTCTTGTCGAGTATCTTAACAAACATAGTACGGACGAAACAGACGAAAAACAACATGTGTACAGTATCAGTGTACCGGATCCAGTGTTTCCCCTACCATTGCTTTAGGGGGGCGCCCCGACCCTCCAACCGCACCCCCGCCCCCCTTGAAGGTCAAGTTAATTAAATGTTTTATGTAGCGTTAGATCACAAGAGAAGTAATTTAAGGTACCTTTCCTATATAACATGTCTATAACTTGTTCTCTTACTAAACAATCTAAATAGCATTATGTTGTTTATCTTATTTACATGGCGGCATGTCATTTCTGTTTCTACGTGGTCGCACCTTTACAATTCTCTCTGCTCTCTGTATCGCATTCCGACCCGATGCACGTGCACGCAGAGACACGTGCACGCGTTGCACTCAGATTCACTCAGCTCACGATGCGATGTGATTCACGATTCTGATCTCACGATGCGATTTACTCACAATTTATTTTTACAAAATGAGTTGAAACAAATTAGAAATGAACAACTTCCCTTGCATTATTTCTTAAATGCTTCACATTTCTTTGTATAATAAAATGTATTATTTCAAATAACAAACCTAAACTGCAATTTTATAACAAATTAATAATAGAAAAAGTCTCTTTAATATAAACAAACTAGGGGTGTGCGATATGACGATATTTGATCGCGAACGATTAAAATGACAGCACGATCCACTTTTTCGGAAAAATCGTTACATCGTCCTATATAGTGCACGACACGTTATATCCGTTGCTGGTCTTTTGATTTCGTCAACATCTGTGCGATAGATGGCGCCAAGTTAACAAACTCGTGTATGTTGCTCGTAAATTTAGTGAGATTAAGCGACGCAGTCAGTGACGATGGAGGGAAACGCGGAGCAGTTGGTCCCTAAAAAAAATTCAACATCTGTAATATGGAAATGGTTTGGTTTTTCCCCAACAGACACAGCGCAAACAGCAGTTATTTGCAAATGTTGCAATGATAAGATTCGCACGTCGGATGGCAACACAACGAACCTTTTTAACCACCTCAAAAGAAAGCACCCGAAAGAGTATGCCGACAGTCAAATTATAAAGGGACCCCACGCGAGAACATCAGGTACAACCAAGCAGCCAGAAACAAGGCTTAAAAAAACGACTTTAACGAAAGATGCATTTGAGAAAGGAACGCCGTATGACAGAACGAGCAAGCGCTGGAAAGATGTAACTGATGCGGTGACATTTTACCTGGCCAAAGACATGATTCCCATAAAGACTGTGGAAAATGAGGGCTTTAAAAGACTGCTCAAAGTCGTAGATCCACGTTACGAAATACCCAGCCGCAAATATTTTTCTTCCACGGCCATTCCACAGCTTTATTCCGAGTGTCGCAGCAAGATGCAAAACAAAATTCAAAACGTAAAGTTTTTTGCTACAACAGCTGATTTATGGTCTAGCCGTACGTCAGAGCCTTATTTAAGTCTGACGATTCACTTTATTCATGACTGGAAGTTGTGCAGTGCGTGTCTAGAAACAACATATTTCCCACAAGATCACACGGGCGAGCTCATAGCGCAAGGCCTCAGGGACGCGCTTGAATGTTGGGGACTGAACGAAGCAAACATGACCTGTATGACGACAGATAGCGGGGCCAATATGGTGAAGGCATTGGAGCTCAACAGCTGGACTCGTCTGCAGTGTTTTGGGCACAGACTCCACCTAGCCATCGGTGAGTGCAACTAAAAATAAATATTGTCTCTGCCATTCAGGAGATTGTTCGTATAATAAATAATTTAAAATTACATTAGGAACATTGAACAGTAAAATTATGAGATTAGTTTGCAATAATAATTGCAGTGTTATATGTAATTGTTTTGTATTATTTATATATAAAAACGTTTTTGTGGAACATCTGTTTGGTTTCAATAAAATAATATATTTTTATAATATAAACATTTGTAAATAAAATTTTACATTGTGCATTAGGTTAAATCTAATTAATACATTATTCTTTTTTATTAGAAAAAAGTGCCAAAGACCCTCGTGTTGAACGTGTAACATTGGTCTGCAAGAAAGTCGTCAGTACATTCTCCTTCAGCTGGAAGAAAAAGAGGGACTTAAGTAATGCTCAAACTGAGCTAAACGCTACCTCAACAGAAGCTCATCACCGAGTCCCCAACACGATGGGGTTCGAGACTCGACATGATCGAGAGAGTGCTTGACCAGGAAAAGGCCATTTCTCAGGTCCTGAAGGCAGACAAGAAGACTAGGCATTTGGTCCCGTCATGGCAAGATGTTGACGTAATGGAGTCTGTGAAAAAGGCATTGAGTCCACTGAAAGACTTTACTGATGCACTCTCAGGTGAGGATTATGTGAGTATATCTTATGTAAAGCCAGTGCTTCACCTGTTGAAAGTCAACATTTTGAGCCTGAATGATGAAGACACTGAACTAACAAAAACAATGAAGACAAGCATTCTCGCATACCTCACTGACAAATATCAGGACCCCACCACTGATGACCTGCTGGACATGGCTTCGCTTGTCGATCCCAGGTTCAAAACACAATACATAGACAAAGACAAGATAGAGGGAATTACAAACCAGAGCTTTGTCTGAGCTGGAGTCTTTGCTGACCATACAGTATCCAACATCAGATCAGCAGCCTACATCTAGTACCTCAACCTCCACATCACAGAGCCCTGATGAGGGTCAGACACCACCCAAGAAAGCAAAACGATCACTTGCCAGCTTTTTAAAAGCCTCAGGTGTTGTAAGTGCATCTGCAGCCACAACATCAGCTTCCTCATCTCTAAAAGAGGCAATAGAAGGAGAATTGAAGGGATACTTGTCCACACCAAATGCAGAAAGTGAGGTGGATCCACTGGGATGGTGGAAAGTCCATGAGGCAAACTTTCCAAGAGTTAGCCAACTTGCTAGAAAGTATTTATGCATTCCAGCCACAAGTGCTCCCTCAGAAAGAGCCTTCAGTACTGGTGGCATTATTGTCACCTGCCAAAGGGCAACTCTCAAGCCAGATAAAGTGATTCAGCTGGTTTTCCTTTCTAAAAATTTGTGACTGTGATTAGTTATACTGTGTGTTATTTTAGAAATTGATATGTTCCAAAGCTGCTAAGTTTACACGACTCAGGACTCAGGTCAGGAAATATTTTTGTACCTTTATTGTTTTGGTTCTGAAACACGTTGCACTTTGAAAAATCTACTAAACAGATTACGAAAGGTAGTTTACATTTTGTATGTGTGTTTTTGTTTTTACCTTTGGAAGCTAATGTTTATTTTTTGGGAGTTATGCTAAAGTCTGTGCACTTGCATTTATTTAACTAGACCAAGTACATTTTTATTTAAACATTATTTAACTTTGTAAAAAATAAGCTATTTACATTTTTGAACCGGTTTGCTGGGATCTATGTCCAATAAGCTATCTGACTGTTACAACTGTTAGATTTATTAAACCAATGTTCATTTTGTGATGTTAATTGTAATGCAAGTCTTGTTGAATGTTCATACTTTCAGAATTGCACTTGCATTAAATCTTAACTTGATTAAAATATTCTTGAAAATGTAAATGGTGAAGAGTATGTTTTTATATGGGGACATTAGTTTGGCTGTATTGTAGCTCTGTAATTTGCAAAATAGTCTTAAAACCAACTTGAAAAAGAACCGGGATAAAACCGTGAATCGTGATGTATCCAGAAAAAAACGTGATTTGATTTTTTTTCTATATCGCCCACCCCTAAAACAAACAAATACTGTCTGAGCTTTTCTTGGATTTTTTGCATTTAAGAAATATCAGCATGTCCACGTTTAGATTTGCAGTGAAAATAGCGGCCCCTGCTGTTCAAAAAATGTATTGCGATTCAGTTCACACCTCAGCCGATTTGAATCGTCACACATTATAATCGATTTTCAACCGGCTCACGGTGAATCGTTACATCCCTATAAATCACATTAAATCTTCAAATAAATCTTTGGCAAAAATTTGTTTTATGCACTCGCACCAATGCGACCCTGTGAAATTTTACTTCGCACCTTTTAAAAAAACGATGGCATTTGCGACTATTTTAGTCGCCGTCTAGAGCCCTGTATTTTCTGTTTCTGTTGTCAGTTCTGTTTTATAACCAAGACACATCATCTGATTAAATCAGCACACATCTTAAGAGCAGAGATTTTGGCTATATTCTGTCACAGCGCATGCACAGCCTCTGTCTTTGTAACCATGTGCTTATTTAAAGACAAACTGTGTGCGTGCTTATATCCAAACATTCGATAACCGTGGCAGGTTTTGGAAACACAGTTTTTTACTTGCAGGTCGGTCGCCATACAGTGAACTGAATGTGCTACCTCTCCAGAGATACTCTTATTATAGGGAGATGGAAGGGTCTGTAACACTTCCAATTAGACAGACCGTAACGGCTAACAAAACATTGACATCCATTTAAAAAACTAGCATCTGGACTCCTTTCCTGGGTTCCGCTGAAGCCAGGGCGTTAGCATTGGGCGTTGGCATTAGCCGTTACGCTTTTTTGGCTAAAGGTTGTAGGCTTTACATTAGGGGTGTTGGGAAAAATCTATTCACCTAACTATCGCAATTCTTTTTAAAACGATTTAAAAATCAATTGTTTATCTCAGAATCTATTTTTTATTTTACTTTTCCTTAGAAGTGGTGGAGTTACCTCTTTTATTCCAACAGAAGGCGTAAAGCATATGTTTGTATCTGTATTAGATGACGTCGTATCCGTTCTAAGCTTGCGCGAGGACGCAAAAATCATGGCCGAGTCAGCGGATCAAAGCTCGAAAATTAATTCTGCACCTTCACGTTTCAAATCCCAAGTGTGGAAACACTTGGGATTTTACACTTTACCGGGAAAAGCAGCGCTAGACATGACTAAAACGGTATGCAAACTCTGCCATACACTGAGTTCAGGGTAGTGTTGGGCGATATTCAATATAATCAGATCGTTCTATCGCCAGCATGTGGATCGCCGATACACGATAGTATCGAGGGGCGGGGCAATTACGCATTTATCTATGACAAGATGGATTTGTGGACAAAAACAGAAGCTTATGTGTCTAGAAAATGCTCATGTGTGACTGCAATTATCATTCTATCAGAGTTTAAGTTCAGTGCAGTTGGCAACATTGTTACTTACCACCGCAACCTTTTAAACAAGAGAAAGTAAACTATTGCTATAAGTCAATATCATTCATCCAAATGCGTCATTGATGCCCGCGTGCGCTGTTATTACTTGATTGCCAAACGGGAACAACTCGTGCGGTGGTTTTAAACCGTCACGCGCATAGCAATTCCTGCGAGGAAAACCCCGAGCCGTGCGCATCACAAGTTTATCGTGCACTGAAAACTCAAAGCCCGCACATTATAAACTCTCTCTGGTGCAAGGAAAAGCTTAAGCCGCGTGCATTGCAAGCTCTCTTGCATGAAGAAATGCGCAATGCGCGTTTGTAATATTGATTTGCGACATATATTGGCAAACAGCCAACTATCGTCTAGGGAATCAGCTATCGCGATAGGTCTGAGGATCGTCGATACATGATAGTATCATCTATCGGAACAACCCTAGTTCAGGGTTTTGGTCCTTGAAAGTTTCATGGTTCAAGGTAGTTTAAAATATACACTGTGTATGTGTATGCTCCTGAAATAAAAGTTCAGAAAGATGTGATGCATTGTTTTTGTTAATATGACTCATAATATACAGTCTCTTCAATGGTATGATCAAGTATTTTCCTAGTCCTTAATAAGCAAACAAAAATCACAATAAATTGTAATGTCGACTCGCAATATATATATATAATCGCAATATATATTGAATCTGCACACAAGTATCGGGATAGAATTGAATCGGCAAATTAGTGTATCGTTACACCCCTACTTTACATCTAGTGTCTTTGGCTTCACAGACGCGAGAGAGAGAGGCGTTTCCTGCACCGGGAGAGCAAGACCTCGCGCTAGCGGGTCAGTACTGATGACATTATCCCACCTAATGAAAGCAATGGTTTATCCAAAAAGACGCTAGGTTTGTCATTGTACGCGTCTTCTGAACAAAAGCCGCCAAAGGAGTTGGAAAAGTCACTATATCTAGGGAAAGAGTTGCAAACTTGGCAACAATGGCCGGACAAATTATGAATGAATGGGGAACTGTAGTCATGGTGGGGAGGATTTTCGGCGTGGCGGCTCGCCACGGCAAAATGAATATGGTGGAAACACTGGTTAAATACAGAGCTAACTTCTAAAAACTCTTAAAAATTTTTTTTAAAATAAAATCACTTGAATTGGTGTAAAACAACAATCTGAATTTAATCTGAATTCCTTGATGAATAGATGCAAAAATGTTTGTCTCCTGCTGACATGGCTTCTACTGCTCTGCATGGCATTTAGATGCGATTTGATGTTTCAACACTGTTTTTAACATCAGCGCAGACTAATTCCTTAGAATTTACTTTTGTTTTTTTCTTTCTTATCATATGCTGTAATTGAGGATGGAGAACCAAAAGGGGTCTCGAGCCAAAGATCAAAGTTCACGTGTACAGACAGGAAGCAGGTCTGACCTGCCAAAATCAAACGATGGAAAGAGGAAACGCACTCGTTCATCCCGCTCCGAACAACAGGGTTCTGAAGAAGGTCATTTTCATCATGAGCCCATCTCTGAGGGTGTCGGAGAGAGGGTTTGGTTCAATCGCAGCATTTATGAGCAAGCCGATGTTGCCTATCAGACCTTGTTGAGCTCAGGGTCTGGGACCCCTCTGGTTCCCCCAAAAGAAAGAATTCCTCACACCTTGGTCTTCAGGTCCAAACGGAACACTGGTCAGCCATACCAAGAAGAGAACTCCATGCATACTCGTTGCTTTACATCACGGCGTGATCGGCAGGATTCCACCCATCAGCGCTCCTCTTCTGAACCCAAGAGGGCTCGACACGTCACCAGCGGTAGCAGAAAGAGAGTCTACTCTGCGACCGAATGCGCCCCTCCAAGAAGGGAGAAGTATGGCTAGTTTAGAGGCATGGGACTATTGACATTTACTTTGTCAAAAATTCTAAAAGTTGTCTTCTCGCTTACTAAACTATGTGTTTTTTATGGATTGTTTTGTTTGTGAAATGTATTTAATGACCATTTGGCATCTTTTCCCCAACCCATCATCAGTACTGAAGCCTCAAACTGGCTTGTCACCACTTACCCCTGTTTAATCATTGTGAAACTAATGCGAGGGCTTTAACACACAAAGTCTGACCTATTGTCTAAAGCCTGTGTCAGCAGAAGAGAAATAAAAAGGTTTTACTGGGTGACGGCAGTGTGATAATCCTTTCTTATTCTCACTGAATGTGCCATGAGCAATGAGGTTGTCCAACCAGATCTTTATGAATGCAAGAACTAAACATAATTTTAAACATAATACTATTAAAATGTAATTAAAATAAAATAAAAAAATGTGTTTAATTAATATTTTATTAATGATATACTTTATATCAACTGAAGATAACTATAACAACTATATTACTGTCCACACACCAACAGACGATAACATTGTTTATTCTAAACTCGCACACTGTATTTTGATTTACGTGAGCCCTTTGAATTCAAATGGATTTTAATTAGTTATATCGTAATAGTTAAATAGTTAGTTAAATGTAGAACTTTATCTTTGTATTATAGATAGTTTACGTCCTTGGTTTGTACGGGCCTTAGGTCATTTTATTTAAACTCGTAATTAGCGTCAACACTCTCTGAATCGCATCACGTTTACCAATTTTTTGGAAGCGTTTTTATTATACAGTTCATGTAAATCATCAAAGCAACAGGGGTTTTCCTGGCTCAAAATGAGGCGGAGGTGGTGCCATCCTGATCTTGTACACACGCGTAGGCCTACCGTACCTTTAAGTGGCTTAACCAAAGTGACTTCGAGTTTGACGTATTAAAAGTTCTAATAAAATTAGATAAAAATGACAATTATTAAGTTATATAAAACATTACTTTTATTCAACCAAACAGAAATGTTTCTTTATCATTTTCAACTAAGTTTTCAGCCCACAATAGCCAACTGAATTAACCAGTCTTCTTTCTAAATGAGCAAAGCTCATTCACATCTTGCATTCTCTGTGGTTCATTTTAAATGATTCAATGATCTCTTATATTCGCTAGTGACTGAAAAGTTCAATAGTTTAAATGAATCGGTTCAAATGAGTCATTCGTGTGCGAGTCGTTCTGAACGCAATGTGTGTTCATACTGGCGAACTCGCTGTGTACAGTATACGCTGATTCAACGATCCAACTGCACAGCTAAAGACATTACAATGATGTGCGTCATGTTAATTTAATACATTTCAAGAAATTAAACGTAGTTGGATGCAAAACAAACAGCCGTGAAACACAGGCTGGCTCTTGTTCTGCAACTCTTTTAGCACCTCAGTGTGCTGATAACGAAACAGCGCCTCCACTGTGGCGTAATGTCGCAACTGCAGTTACAAATGACAGTCTGTTAAATGCACGCAGTATTTCTTGTGAAGACTCGCAACATAGTTTTGGCGAGAGCCTGAAGCGGCAAGACATTTGACGGAGGCGGCCGCCTCCAATTTCTCTATGCAGGAAAAACCCTGAGCAAGAATTTTTGCATGGCACATTCATACAGAGCAGTATTTGAGCATGATATTTGGAAAAATGCAGTAATAGAAATGTGGCATATGGTTTTGCTCTGCTTGATTTGCTTGTGTTTTAATGCTTTTGTAAATAGATGCATTAAAGATTTAATTCAGCCTTTCATGCGTTATTTTTGAGTCTTTCCAGCTCTGTACATTTAAAATATTTCTCTTTTCCCAAAACTTTTTACTCATTTTTTCCCCGTTCGTGTCTTTTTTCTTCTTAGCATTACAATGAGTGCACTTCAGGGACTCGCCCAGGAGAAGATCTGGTTTGACAAGTCCAGATACGACGAGGCCGAGCGGAGTTTCTATGAGGGGGAGAACGGCATAGAACAGACTCCACAGGTACTGCCCCCTAGTGTTCTGGATGTCAAACCACACTTAAGTCTAAAACGTCCTCATTACTATCCTCTCACAAATCTAAATCGGTCATATTTTTAATGAATGACGATGACAAAATCTGAATGTGTTTCTGTAACTTAATTGGTTAAGCATTGTGTTAGCAGCACAAAGATCATGGGTTTGATTCCCAGGGAAAACAGTCACACATGCTTCTAAAACTGTATTCCTTGAATGCACTGCAAGCCGCTTTGGATAAAAGCGTCTGCCAAATGCATAAATGTAAATGTAATTGTGTTTCTAGAGTCGTTGTGCGTGAATACGTGTTTACACAGCTGCTGTACTGTACATCTATCTGCGGTGTGTTTTTCCAGGTGTCTGCCACACACCTGCTTTCCCTTACCTCACTCACCCATATGCTAAATATTCTGCACTGACAGTGCTTGTGTGTATCCGTGTATGTTTGTGTGCTTGCTTGCGTTCTCACTCTCTGCCTCTTGCTGGATTGTTTGACACTGGCTTCTTTACCCCGCTGTATTCTTTCAGGAGAGAGAAGCTAGTGCCATTCTGCAGGACATTGCTAAAGCCCGAGAGAATATCCAGAAATCCCTATCCGGAGTGAGTACTACCTCCATAACCACCAAAACGAAATCCCATCACAGTCTGAGCTCTCGGTATTATATTTGGATCATGCTCGGCATAGAGAATCTGTTCTGTAAGCTTCAAGTAAATCATTTTTAATGTATATGCATGGAGATGAATCTTCTTTATTGATGTTCAGTAACTGTCCCCGTGCATGAGATCAGATGAAAAGTCAGATTTTAATCACAGCTTTGAAATGTAGTGAAATGCGCAGGATGGCTTTGGGTTTATCTGCTAAACAGCCGGGAGCTCCAGTACAAGCCCCCCCCACTTAAAAAAAATCCCTGCGCTATTTTTATACAGTATTTATTAAGCCCCTTTGGTGTCATGACGGAGACAAAAAAATCGGCTTTAGTGAACCGTTTATGTGGGTTAACAATCTATGTGCGCAGTGCAGTGTTATTCTGTAAATGTAAAGCTATTCGATTTGTGACCGAAACTGGTGTTCCACCAGCAAGTTTTATATTTTAGGTTTTATTTACAAGTTTACCATACTTTGTTTGTAATCTACTATTAACCCTATATGTTTTTTTTGTCTGATGGCTTTGCTGTGTAAACACAAAAATCAATAATATAAAAGATATGATCTTTTATAAGATGATAAAATAAACTAAAAATAGCTCGATATTCGGCCGTGTCGAGATGGTGCTGATCTGTGACGAATGATGGTCAGTGGTCTGTATTTTGCATTATAAAGCAAGTGAATCTCTGTCGGAATGGGTCTGACTTTGCATCAAAACATGTAAATGTGTGTGCGTTTCGCCTCTGTTCAAATATGCAAACCGTTTTTAGAGCGAGGGAGGTTTTTGAACAGGCCTTTGTTCGAGATTTGGTAGTTGAAAGTTGTTTTAATGATCCTATAAATTTGTTTCTTATTTGGCACAAACATTGATCATCAAATCTGGAATGGAAAAGATATCGAATTTTTTTAATCAAAATTGGGTTTTTAAAAGCACCAACACACCAAACATTTGTCCATCATGAAACAAAAGGGGCTTCAGAAATGATAGAGAGACGCAGCAGGGATCAGTTTATTTAATGCTTCCCATTTCATCAAACATTTGCATAAATGTACGTTTTTATTGTCTTAGAACCGGAAATAATTGAAGAATATTTTGTGTAATATATGATCCTAAAAGCACTAAGCTGATTGTCCTGTAATGCTTGTGGGTCTAACTTGGTCTCTTTTTTAACAATGAACTCACTTCTGTGTCTGCATGCATCTGCGTGCGTCTGCGTGTGTCTGTGGTTGACGCTCTTGTTGCTTTTGCAGGTTTCTAGCACGAAAACCACATGACTGATGTAAACTTACTTTAGTATTTACTATAGTAAATCTATTGTAGTATGCTGAAGTTTATTACAAGAATTACTAAACAGTATTCTGTAGTATTAACTGTGCATTATAGAGATGCTGTAGATTTACTATGGTAAGGTTTCAAACACTGTAGTATCTAGTCCTTTTATTACAGTTTACTGTACTAAAAGCATAACATTTTTTCATCTGGGATGTTGGCCTTTTTTATTTGCACAGATATACTTCGTATCAGTGTGTTTTTACTGTTTTTTTCCGCTAGTTTGTTTACCTCTGTTTTTCCTCGAAATGCTTGTTCATCTGTCATTTTTTGCATCATTTTTTTCTGTAGAAAATGAGTTACTCTTTACTGTACACTGACTTATGCTAAGAAACCTTGGACGTGAGATCACTCCATAAAAACGATGACAATAGGTTTCTTTCAGGGTGAACCCTGCTTTTAATTGAATGCAAAGAGCATGAATAAATGCATCAGAGAATCTTTTGTTTGCGCTCAGTTTCTGTTATATCACGGTTGTGTTTTCTGATTGTGTTGGTGAAATGTGAATCTCTCAGGTCAAGACTGCACTGCAGGCTAGTAAAGGACACGCTCGCTCTCAGAAACCCAGAGAGAGGAAGACTGTAAGTGATGTGGGTGGGAAACTTCAAACCTGTGTGAAGAGCATGTGAACGAAGAGCAAAGACTTTTCACTGCTTGACATTGAGTTCAGTTGGGTTTCTGTGCGTGTGTGTTTGGTATTTTTTTATTTGTAGGTTTACATGTGAAGCTTATAAACTGTAATGCATGACCTCACATGGACGTAAAAAGAGCATGACGGTGATCAAAGTAAAAAAGTAGAAATATGTGAATATTAGTTAACATACTAAACAAGCCCCAAATTTCAGCGGTTGTCTGGTTTTTTTTGGATCAGTGTGGTGTTAACTTTCTTAAACCTCAAATCTGCTTTTGAATGAGAGGCAGCTTTGAGAAAACAATGTGACCGTTTCAAACATATCATTCTGAAATATCCAAATCCTTTCCTGTGGGTTTATTTGTGGTTGTTTAACATTTTGGTTTGGCGCTGTTGACATTCGACTTTTATGAGATGTTTTTGCTTTTCATACATAACTAATCCAGTTTTCTTGATCTGAATTGCAGAGTCAGAATGCCAGTAAATCTGAAGATCATAGTGAAGTCATCTCTCGCATGAAGAGCCTGCAACTGGACAACAAGAATTTGCACAAAGGTATGTTTCTCTTTAAAATTAATATTTTTATGCATTTCAGTTGTTTGTATTTCAATTGTAATTTTATTATATTAAAAAAAAAAAATTGTGACCTAGCACAGGGGTTTTCAAACTGGGATCCGGGGGATTCGGGGACCCCCTTGAGGCCTCCAGAAAGTTCTCAGGGTTCACGAAAAATTTCAAAGAAAAAAGACAATGCAAAAAAGTGTTCATCTTTTCTTTTTTGCTACATGCATAGTTTCCAGAATTGTTTATACTTTTGTATGTTACTAGCGAGTTTTCTGACTGCGGTTTCCTTTATTTGACTCGCTCGGCTTTGTAAGGCAGTATATTTTTTAAAGCGGTCATGAAACGAGAATTATTGTGAAAGTTGCTACAATACAAATACATTCAATTAAAAAATGTTTCTTAAGGCTCTAGATCCACCAAGGCGCTTTTACGCGACTGAAAACGGCAGGCGCTGGCCAGAAACACCAGTTGCGGGCACTTAAATGTTTTTTTTTTTTTCAAGCATAGGCGCGTTGGTTACTATGATACGTTGAGCGTGAAAAAAAGCGGTGAGCGCAGGCACTGAGCCTGCAGAAAAGAACACCAGCTGCTGCCGTTTTCAAAAAACACTGCGTTTCCATTGGAAACAATTGAAAAAAAAAACAATTGACACCGTTCGCCTGCAGAAACGCCTCGGGGGACACAGCCCCTAATACATAAAAATAAATCGATGGATGTGTATTTTACAAAAACGTTTATTATATTTGGTGGTCCTTGGCATCATAAAGTTTGAAAACACTGACCTAGTATTTTATTTTAATTCAAGCTTATTGTTTGCCGTTATTGTGTTGTTGTATGGCTCCTGTTTTATGTATAATGCTTCGGCAATATTGAAAGTGCCCAATCGTGCCATTAAACTACTTGTAAATTGAAAATTGAATTGAAATTGAGCTGCTAAATGAAATGATAAAATGTAAACGTAAAGATGGATACCTAAATGTCCAGTTGTGCGGATCTGTGTTTTTTAGTGGTGGATGATCTCAGAGCCATGCTGTCCAAACTAGAATCCAGAATGGCTGTGCTGGAGAAAAGCCAAGGGCCTGCTAAAAAAACAGCTCCCGTCACCAAGGTACAGTACATCTCCTCTTTAACCTGAGGTAAGATATCGAGGCTCTCATTGTGTTTTCTTTTCTAAATGATATTAAGCTCTTGACCATTTTATTCGAAGGCTGCTCCCGTCCAGAAGCCCAAGGTTGCGGCACAAAATGGTGCTGATGACGACGATGATGACGTTGACCTCTTCGGCAGCGAAGAGGAAGATGAGGAGGCAGAGCGCATCAAAGCCGAGAGGGTAAAGGAGTACGCAGCGAGGAAGTCCAAGAAACCCGCCCTCATCGCCAAATCCTCCATCCTGCTGGACGTCAAACCCGTATGAATCCCTGAACAAACTGAATCTTGAGTGTGTAATGTTTAATTCTTTTCTGCTCTGTTAATACGCCATCTTTTATGAATTAGTGGGATGATGAGACCGAAATGAGCAAGCTGGAGGAGTGTGTACGCTCCATACAGATGGACGGGCTCCTGTGGGGAGCTTCTAAGCTGGTTCCCGTCGGCTACGGCATCAAAAAGCTCCAAATTGGCTGTGTGGTTGAAGATGATAAAGTGGGAACGGACATTCTGGAAGAGGAGATCACAAAGTTTGAGGATTATGTAAGTGGAGAATGTATTTGGAGGAGATTCTGCATCTTGGAGGAATGTTTCGGCAAAAAGTATAATCAAATTTTCTTGATACAAAATAAAATGTAACAAAAAATATTTCATAATATATTTATTTGTATTGATTTATTTTATTAAATTAATGCAAAATCAAATGTACCAAATATTGTCATTATAAAAGAGACTTTTTGCTAAATATTATATAATATATCTACTTGTATTAGTTTTTTATTTCTATTAAATTAATTGAAAATCAAATGTACCAAACATTTTAATTTTAAACAGACTTTATGCAAAATATTTCATAGTATAATATATTTATTTGATTTGATTTTTTTTATTTATAAATTAATACAAAATCACATGTACCAAAAATTGTCATTTTAAAACTGGCGTTATTCAAAATACTTAACAAATAAATAGATTTATTTTTAATGGTTTTATTTTTGTTATATTAAATCAATGCAAAATGAAATGTACCTAAAATTATACTTTTTGCAAAATATTTCACTATATATAAATATATATATATATAAATAGATTTTTTTTAAATATAAAAAAGCAATAACAATTTATAAATAAATGAATTTATATGAATCATTTAAAGTTATTTTTTAATTTGATGAATTTTGAGTTTATTTTGAGTTGGTTTCTTGACAGACGTTGCTGTGTTTTACATGATATTTTTCACTTCACTTTTTTCTAAACTAAATTTATTTATCATGTTTTAGGTCCAGAGTGTTGACATCGCTGCTTTCAACAAGATCTGAGCCTGTTACATCCAAGATCCATCTCACACTGGGTTATATCTTTTATATCGCACGGTTACCAATAAACTAATCAGCCACGTGAACAAAACATCATGATAGTAGTCCGTCTTTATTTCAATGTTTTTATCTCTTGGCATGCATGCATCTCCATCAAATATTTGATATTTAAAGAGTTTATCACCCAAACATTGAACATATCGTACTCATCCTCATGTCGATTCAAACCCATGATGTAAGTGCAGCTAAACTTTTTTCTAAGCTAATATTTAAAATTATAAATAAAAACATAATAGTAATGTCTTACTATGCTGCAAAGCTGAATGTTTGGCAGAGTTTTAAAGTGGAACCCAATCCAACCCAGAATCCGGGGTAGAGCGGCTGGGTGATGGTGGTCTGCTCTCGATGTAGTAACGTCATGGAGTCGTCTTCCATAGAAACGCTATAGAAAGCCAAATGCCCAGCCGTGTGATCCAGAAACACCCCGACTCTGTCTGGCACTGGGGTGTGTATTTCTATCCTAGACTTATTGTGCTGGAACGAACACACAGAATCAGAAAACTCTAAACTCCAGGATTTGGAATTGTGTCCCAGTTTTCGATCCGTATTCCCTCCGGTTCTGTGAATCCCTTTGTAGGAGATTCCGATGGAAACTCCTCCATTGCCTCCCCACTCCACCTCCCAGTAAGAGCGTCTGGCCAGACCCTCGGCGCACAGGACCTGAGCCCAGCTGTCGAACCTCTCGGGGTGATCCGGGTACGACTGCGGCTCGTATTCTGTCGTGACGACTTTGTTTTCAGAAGAAAGACGGAGGAAGGAGTTTGCAGTGTTGGGGTCTAACGTTAAATCACAGCTATCTATGATAAAAGAGAATTAGTTTGTTTATGGTCTAAACATGAAGTATTGAGGTTGTAAAGGAATTATTGCTTTATAAAAATCCTTTATAAATTTCTTAGTTCTGTTGAACGCAATAGAAGATATTTTGAAGAATGTGGGAATGCAAACAGTTCTGGGGCACTTTTGACTACCATGGTCATTTTTCCTACTATGGTAGTCAATGGTGGCCAAGAACTGTTTGGTTACAAGCGTTGTTCATCAGATCAAAGACATTTATACAGATTTGAAACGACTTGCGTATGAGTAAATGATGACAGATTTCGTTTTGGGGGGGATAACCTTTAATTTAACCCATCAGTTGGGTTTATCTGAGCTAACCATAAGAGTGTGGTTTTATGATTTTCTAGTTGTCTTGCGTCAGTGGATGAATGATATAAAATCAAGCTTACATTGTAAGAAGTCTCCTCTGGTCTTGGGTTTAGTTTGTAGTAAATGTTTATGTGCTGGAAAAGGTGAGTGAGTTTACATTAGATCAAATGTGTCTTTGATCATGAACGTGCAAACACAGGTGAGTTGATGTAGCTGATTGTACCTGATTCAATGTTCACCGCTGAGCTCTGCGAGTTTTCAGATGAATGTTCACGATCTTCATCAACTGTAAATATAAAAGTGTCACGTGTGAGTATATTATCACGGGTGTTTGTGTATTAACACGGGAAATGCTTGTTATGTGAAAATGTCAATTTGACTGCATCAAATATTCAGATTCATTTGTAGGAATAATTTACATTTAAATGTATTTGTGTATTTAATAGATTCTTTTTTCAGGCCTATTTTGTGAAATGTCTTTTGTAAGTGCATTTTATTTATTTTGAATGCACCAATAAACATAACATTAGCTGACCATTGTGCTGCAGAAAACCAAGTTAAAAAATGTTAACCGTAACAATTGCAACATCAGTTTATGACTCAAATGCCATGTTAACAAAGTCTTCCACTTTTACAATCATGTACAGAGGTGGCAAATGAGATCTGACCAAAAGAGTTTCAATGTCTTGTAATGTGATTCAGTATTGTTCAAATCAATAGATGAAAATTCCTTTTCATTTGAATGTTAAGGCAGTGGTTCTCAAACTTTTTTGTTGTAAGACCCCCTTTGTGTAGAGTGCATTGCTTTGCGGACCCCCAAATAAAGGCTTATAATCTTAAACTTAAAATTTCACTTAAACCAAGAAAATATTCAGTTAAACAATGCTAAAACATCAATTCTTTTGGTTGGTGGCGTTGTTTTTCTGATGTTTGATTGCACAAAATGTATGATAGATATCTATATTTCTAAAATGCCACAAAATCTGTGGCCCCCTGGAACCATCTTGGGGGCCCCCCAGGAGGCCACGGCCCCCAGTTTGAGAACCGCTGTGTTAAGTGATCAAAATGTGCAACTCACCCGCTTCTGAGATCCTCGCTGTCTCTCGATCGCACACATCATTAACTTTTTCTCGCAGTTCTGCGAGAGCTTTTCTCAATATCAGCAAAGAGAAGTACGGGTCGACGTCAATGCTGGGTCGACCCCCGGTATCAGGAGGAGCACAGAGGCTCTGACAGTGCTGCACACACGAACAGAAGGTGACAAATCCACACCTTGATCTCTTATCAAGATGGATATTTTCTTTTCTCTTACAGTCCAACCCTTACAAAAAAGCCGTTTATTCAAGTGTAGTTTATGTACAGTACTTCTTAGAAATAAAAAATTACATTTGAGTATACTTTTACTGACAGAAAAGTCTATATTTGGCCTTTACTCTTTACTAAAATTTGACGTAATCTAAGTATACTTGGCTTAAAGTTGTGCTTACTCTGTTGATTAGAGCACATTAAATACTTTTTCACATAATGCAATAAGTAAAATGTTAAGTTAACTTATAAAACGAAAGTGAGTATCCTTCAAAGTGTACTTTCATAAACTAAACATTTGCACTTGCAAAAATATTTAAGTGCACTTGTAGATTAGTTGCAGTACACCAGTAAGTTCACTTCTGGTACACTTTATACTTTGTATTCTGTATACTCTTTATGCTTTCAAAAACTAAAAAGTGGGCACAAATATTAAAATGGTTGTTATAATAGTATACTTGCCCTGTTGAAAAAACAGCATATGCTGGGTTAGGTATATGTTTTGATGCTGGTTTAACCAGCTTAAACCAGCTAAGGACCAGCACATGACCAGCAAACCATCAAAACATACCAAACCAACATATGCTGTTTTTTTCAACAGGGTGTACATTGACATTAGTATAGTATAGGCCTACTTGAAAATATGCTTGAATTAAATGAACTTGAAGTATTCTTATTATGTTTGTAAGGGAAGCCAACACAATATAGGTGACTTATGGTTCTCTCCAAAGACTCCCATGTTATTGCTCCTTGAATGTATTTCTTCATGGATTATGTTTCGAAACAACACTAAAAACTTGAATATGGTCATCAACAAAGGTAATTACGTTACTTGAACAAAAGACATTTATGTAGAAGGAGCCAAAATACTATTTTGTGTGTACTGAACAAAATTCGTCCACAGCGTGTTGCTAACAAAGATTATTTTGTCGACTGGACTTAGATACTCGAGTATTTTTCCAAAACGTACAAAATGATGTAAGCTCGACGAACAGAAAAGTTCCCAGCATGCATCGTGTCATATTTAGTTTGGATTTGACTCCAATTTTAAAAAAGGATTTCTGTTTTAGCGTTTGCTAACTTCATTTACGCAAATGCTAAGTTGCCTGTTGTATTTATTTAGAGTTGTTTTTTAATGAATGATGTTTCATAAATTGGTTGGATGGACTTAAATCCATAGTTGAGTGAACTCACAAATTTGCTTATTGTTCAGTTATTTCAAGTTGGTTCAACAGTTGGGTTTTTTTGTAATTACTAAGAAAATTTAGTTGAGATAAACTACTTGATCAAAAGTTGAGAACAAGAAAAAGCTAGGGAAAATAGGTACTAAGTTTTTTGTTGTTGTGTGGGTTGATTGTGAGACTCCGAATCTTTACCTGTAGGAAATAGACGTGGTCATCTGTGTTTGAGAGCTTCTCTAGAACGGCCTCCTCTCTCCGATGTTCAGTGATCTGTTGATTCAATCTCTCTAGAAGCTTCTCGGTCTGGCCTAAAGCCTTCCTCTCCTCCCCTCTGATCATCTCTTTCACCTCCGAGTGTTTCTTTTCAACGGAGCGCAGCAGTCTGACGAAGATCTTCTCGCTGTCTTCTTCAACTGCTTGTGAAGAACGCTGTGTCGATGTGGAAGGGATACAGGTCAGTAAAGCAGAACCCAATGTTGGTCAAATATGGACGAGCATCTCTTGATCTAGAGATTTCAATATAATTTAAAAACTTTTAAAAAAATCTGACATCCTGATACCTTGATGTATTTCACAATGTCCCTGAGCTCCTTTTCTCTGTCTTTACACCTTTGCTTTGACTTCTTCCACGCTTCCTCCAGCCGTCTCTGTTTGAAAATCAAGTCAGATGTCGATCTGAATATGTTTAAATATGAATCACAATCTGTTCAGGTACCTGTTTCTCCATTCTTTCCTCCATCACTGAAACGACGTCGTGCCCCATATGCCCATCCTTCAAGCACGAGCTACAAACGCACCGTCGGTCGGTGCGGCAGTAAACTTCCTTTAGTTTATTGTGACGTGAACAGATTCTTTTCTGCGGTTGTCTCGTGACTTCAGCGAGCTGGTGGGTTCTCCCCCGGTTCCTTTCGTTGTGAGCTTTCAGGTGAATTTCACAGTATGACATCTGACATTTCACACAGAACGTAACGGCTCTGCGTTTCTTTCCCGCGCAAACGTCGCACTCGTCAACCGCCGCCTCGCTGCGACTCTCCTGAACTCCGGATCTTCTCAGTTTCTCTACGATATCGGCCAGCATGGTGTTTCTGGAGAGCGCAGGTCTGGGGCTGAAGGTCCGTCTGCATTGAGGACAGCTGTACTCTTCTTTCAAATCACATTTTCTCCAGTAACCTTTAATGCACTCCATACAGTAGCTGTGACCGCACGGTATAGTGACCGGCTCCCACAACACGTCAAGACACACCGAACAGCAGAACTGCTCTTTGTCCACAGAGATGTTAGTGCCTGCCATTTTCCCCACAGCTGTGGTTAAAAGCGAGTGAAACGAAAGGTGGCCACCGAGACGGGACGGACACAATAGAGCGCTTGTGTGTAAAGCGGGCGTGGGCATTATGCAGGTAGAGACTATCAGGTTTCAATGCAAAACAGCCTAAAGCAGCCAATCGCACAAAAGAAATCTGGTGTACAATGTAGGTTTAAGCTTGTTTAACACGCAATAGATATTATATAAATGGCATATAGTGTATATAAAGTCACTTTAAAACAAAGATTTTGGTCATATTTTTTCTGAATAAGATTCATGTTGCTTGCTAAGATTATTTTGTTGACTGTACTTAAATACTCAAGTTCATTCAACTTTGCAAACCTATTTTACATTTAACAAGGGTTTGGAAGTTCCCAGCATGCCTTGCAGCATGAACGTTAAGTGGGTACCATGATTTAAATGGATTACTGTTTGCTGGTTTTGGTTCCGCTGTCGTTGTCTCTGTTGTTTTTCTGTTGTATTGTTTGAAGTTCGCGTTTTTATTTAATAACGTTTGTTGATTTGTCATGATTGAACTTTGTGATATGATGTCTAAGTGCATGTGCGAGTGTATTTAACAGAATAGTATTTAAAAGAAACGAAAACGAAAAACACCTTTGTTTCAGCATTTCTATTCAGACAACAAAAAATATTTTATAATTGTCTGGGTGAATATTTGGTGTGTGAATTTATTTCAACTCTTTCACAGAGTTCACTACTTCTTCAAACAAAAACGAAACACACGACGCCCACAAGTTTATGTCTGAAAATGTCTTGGGAAAATGTGTAAAAAAAATTAAAAGTGAAAAACCTTGTTTTACATTCCATATAGAAACGCACACAATTAAAAACAAATAACAATAGTGACTGGGGTTATTATACATTCATGCATTAAAGGGTTAACTTAATATTTTGACTTGGTTTGAAAAAAAACTTTTGTAATACTTAATTACGAGGTGCAAAGCTTTTAAATGTATAAAATGACACACATTGAGCTATGAGAATAAAATACTGAGACATTCTTTCAATTCTATAATTCTTTAAATAAATCTTTAAATGACAATTCCCATGTTGGGCATTGTCTGCTTTTCCTTTATCCACTCCCATTCATCTATTTAAAATAAATCAATGCTTGTTTAGTCTACTATAACGTCTGCTCGACAGGTTGAGAATTTAGTGGTTTTATTTGTCCTCTGATATAAAATGTTGTTGATTTGTGACGTTGGAGGTTGATGATTACAAACTTGAATCATAGGATGAATGAGATTTTTTTCTTGTGGTGATCTTTATTGTAGAGTTTCATTGATAGTTGAAGGGCTTTAGACCACAATATAACAATGTTCTTGTTAACGATTATTAAATATTCGTCTATAGATGTGCAATAATTGCGATGATCTGAAACCATCGCGATGAGGTCAAACAATCGCGATGGTTTCAGATCATCGCAATTATTGCACATCTCTAAAGACACAAGGGAGAGCTGTAGTGCCTGCATATTGCATATTTTAGTGTAGGCCTATATATTGTAACAAAGTATGGTAATGCTGGTCAAATGTACCATCACAAGAACAAAAAAAAAACTTTAAAGCGTATACCATAAAATAACATTATTATTGAAACTAATCTCAGTGTGAAAACCAGCCTATACCAAAATCTCATTAACATAGAAGTAAACTTTTATTGTAGTCTTGCAAGTGAGAAAAACAACAGACTAGAAGCTTTTCTATGACTGATAGCATTTCAATGGTGGCTTCAATTCACTCCTGATCAATTTACTCAATTTCCAAGTATTTGACACTTAAAAGCCCACCCTTGAATATATCATGACCCCATTTTCGTCTTATATTCAGAACAATACGGTCATTTTAATGCCAAATCAAAAATGTATGAGAATGTAAATGTCAAAGCCCGAAAACAGAAAATGAAATGTCATAATCGCAATGATTTATTAGACAATTAATCGTCAGCCAAATTTCATAATGGTGACAGCCCTACTGTTTGTACTAACACTCATTTCTTGAATAAGTTGTCCTTGGCATGAAATCGAGCCAGAGATTGGCTTTCTACCAAAAACTACTATTTTAAATGGATTAGAATTAGATGATAATATTTTATGCTGAAATTGCATTTCAGGTGTATCCAAGTTCTACTGAAATAATCCTTACGAACAATGAGAAGGTCAAGATGAGTGCATTGCATTATGGGATACAGGATTGTGTGCATTGGCAAGTGCATGTTGTAGATCATAAAAGTATTGTTGAAAAGACAATTGAATTCAGGTCAGATGTTTGTGAGCAGGACGTTATCAAATTCATCCTTGTTCTCACCAAGACTGATTTGTTGCAAGTTCCCTTACAGCACAAATGAAGGTGACATTCGTTGTTTTCTAAGTGTCGTCATGCAGCCTTTAGCACTAATAAAACGTGAAACCAGAGATGTATGAATTCATACAAAAACACCCATACAGCACACTGAAGAAACGGTGTATAATACGTACATATATATATTGGATATCTTTGGGTGAATTCTATACCAAGCTGCTATATAGTCAATTCAGTAAAATTCCAGAGCCATTAAACTGCATGAATGAAACTTTATTTTGTGTATGGTATGAAAAATATTTAGCATCCTAATTTTCAAAATACTAGCAATGAAATATTGTCCATGCCTCTGACATGTTATGAAGCTAAAATCAACATTAAAACCTCTGTAAATACATGGACGTAATAGCAATAAAGCAATTGCGCAGATTTAAAATGCCATACTATACAATACGTATGATTATTACTTCAGAAAATACTTATATCTTTGCTTAAATATCACACAGACTTGCACTCAAAGCACATACTTGTAGGAGACCAGAAAATGAATACGTTTGTGAATAATACATTTTTCAGTGTATACAATATTAAAATGTACATTTTCCCCAAAACAAACGAAAGAATAAAACCATCTTGAGCATCTACTGTGTTCCTCCATCACATTCTGATCGGGCGTCTTTATGGTCGGTCTTAAAGCTACCTTCTCTTTCTGCGCGGCTGTAGTCTCTGTCGAGAAGCTGATGTTCGCGCTCCTGAAAAGCAAGTATTACAAGACAATTGTTTACTGTATACAAATGTTGATTAATTCATTGCATGTATTTATTTGATTGAAATGACCAAACTACACTGGACGTGGGATATTTAAAGCACAAGTAATCTCAAGCAGTTTAATTAGTTTGAAGAATTGACACACACCCTTCTTCAAACACAACCATCTGAAATCAAAGCTCAACATGTAAAGGTTTTTTTTCTGATACTCACCGTAAGATGACAATGAAAACACACCAAAGGTGGGGACAGTGAAGGTAAAAGGGTTCGGTGCCACCTGGCCAAAGTTCAGAGGTGTTTCTATGGCTATGAAATAAACAGCATGTTAGCACCTAAACCATCTTTCCATGTATTTATATAAATGCATTTTATTATAAAAATGTTTTTTTTTTAAACATGTAAGAATAATTTACATTTTAAATCATTCAATTTTTATATATACAGTGTATGGTGTTGTGAGAAATATATTTTTATTGCAATTTAAAATAAACTCTTACCGGCGTTTGACTCCGAGTCTGTCTTCGGTTTCATGGGTTGAATAATAGTAACATCATTCACTGCGAATCAGAATGCAACATGTTTTTAGCAATACAACGGCTTCGAATGTCTCGTTTAATAAAGCAATAAGCCCCAAGAAGCAGTGGGTTACAGTGCATTTTATAACAGCTAAGGGCGTTGTGGCACGACGCGAAGCGGAGTAAAATGATATTTAGGCTATGTGGTGCGGTCAGCCGTTATATATTGAGGTATTTTATAACGGCTTAGAACTCCGCTCAGCCAATCAGAATCAAGGACCAGAACTGACCGTTTTATAAAATGTTATTAAAACTGCTTTCCCAATGCACGTTATTTTAAATTAAACATTATTATTAACTTCCCAATGCGCGTTATTTTCAGGCAGCTGTACAGAAGACACAGCACATGACTCAGGTCTACCTTTCTCAGAGATGTTCACAAATCCGCCCTGGCACACGTCTTCTAGGAGAGCCTGGAACTCAGACAGCGCCTCTACTACATGTCTGAAGTTTGGGTCCAATTCGATGTTTGGCACTTCAACAGGCACAGGCTGATCACACAGAGACCTGCAACTCTGAAAGACAACACAAGACAGAATCATTCCCAAACTGAAAGATACTAGGAAATAAGAAAAGAACACAAGTGACATCGGTGTGAGGAAACCAAAGGCAGGATTATAAAACGGTCAGTTCTGGTCCTTGATTCTGATTGGCTGAGCGGAGTTCTAAGCCGTTATAAAATACCTCAATATATAACGGCTGACCGCACCACATAGCCTAAATATCATTTTATTTACTTTATTTTATGAAACCTTGCTAAGCATATGGAATAACCATTTATAAAAGCAATAAGCCCCGCGAAGCAGTGGGTTACAGTGCATTTTATAACAGCTACGGGGTTTTAGGCACTCCGCTTCGCGTCGTGCCACAACGCCCTTAGCTGTTATAAAATGCACTGTAACCCACTGCTTCGCGGGGCTTATTGCTTTATTAAACTCCGCCTCTACATATCATGACAGATTTAAGTTTAAAAGGCCACGTTTACACGATGAAAAGCGAAAAATGAAAAGTTTTTCCTTTGCGTTTTTGAAAAGCCTCACGTACACATGACAGCGTTATCAAAACGGTCTGCAATTACACGGATCCAGGAAAACCGCTGTAGTATGCACGCCAGGCCAGTGGATGGCGATGTTGTTGTGTAAAGAAACAGGACGTGCCTTGACACGTACACATGCACAGTTATAAGGCAAAAGTGCTTTTTAATACCGTTGGTCGACGTATATGTGTGTTTAAAGTCTGGCGAATGTAATAGTGTGTCTCCGCTGGTCTTGTGGATGCAGCAAATCCACATTTTGCTGGGGAAACGTTAATACATAGTCGAGCAGCGAGAGCTCACAGTACGGGAAGCCGCTATTTTGTTTTAGCTATACTCGCTTGACTGAGCGCTTAATACGCATGCGCGTGACGTCATCGTTTACAGAAAGTTCCGTGTGCAGTTTACATGGAAACGAAAACGGCGGCGTTTTCAGTCCCCTAAAACGCCGTTTCCGTGTAAACGGACAGCTAAAACGCATATTTTTTTGCGTTTTCAGTTGAAAACGGTCTCGTAGAATGACACAAATTCAAGCTTCTGTTGCTTTCTACAAGTCCTTTGAAGTTTTTAAGAAAAGTTCCACTATAGACAATACAGACCAGGATGGCCAAATGTTTCAGACATTGAATCAAGACCATTCTTGCTTCAGGGTACAAATGCTCCGATTAAAATTAGTCGTTCAGCCAAGTGGGAAATTTGGTTTTCGTTTATTCGCCTTCATGTCCTTTCAAACCCGACCTGTTCGGAACACAAAAGGTGTTCTGAGACCTCCGCGGTTCTGTATTCTATGTAGACTTCGCATTCATTCAAAGCATCGCATAATATTGGATTTTAGCCACACGTCACATTGTATTTTGTCGCAAAAGAGAAAGATGAAGCAATTCTGCCAGACACCTGCATTCACACTCCACAGAAGAAAGTAAGAGTCATATGGGTTTGAAACTAATTTCATTTTCAAGGGAACTATTCATGTATTTATGTTTAAATATTAAAACTTGATGTTGAAATGATTGGTATAGGTGAACATTTAATATTAATACGTTTGTGTTGCTAGTGATCTGGGCTGGTGCCAGAAATATTGTAGATTGAAATCCCCCCAAAATATGATTCATAAGCATCATAGTGTGACAGGTTTTTCCGAGAGAATAGTGTTGTGTTAATAATCTAACAAACATTACCTGGAGGAAGGTGATATGATCCTCTGTTTGAGAGAGCTCTTCTATTTCCGCATGTTTTTTCTTTAACTCGGTTATCTCTTGTTCCAGCTGTCGAAGAACCGTTTCGGCCTGACTCACAGCCGCCCTCTCGTGCCCTCGGATCAGATCTTTCACCTCGGTGCGCCGTCGCTCGATGGAGCAGACCAGCTCTGTGAAAATACACTCGCTCTCTTCAAGAGCGGCTTGTGCTGAATGCTGAGAAATACAAAACATGACACGTGAGTGAGTTACATACATCATAAAACGTAAATATCCACAATGTTAAACTTTTTTTTGCCAGTAACTTACTGTAGATTTAATGTACAGCTTTGTTTTAAGCAAACTTGCCTAGTTTACATATTTTTCTTCCATAGAAACAAGACTAAATATCTTGGGGCACTTTTCTTGTTATGTAAATGTATCATAATTTAAGAAGTTTTCAATATTTTTACAGAAAACAAGAGAAAAATGCTTAGGAAGAATGTCATTTTTTGCAGAGTTGCTGTGCTAATGCCAGTCTCTTCTTGCTCATTTAGAATCTCAAAAGTCAAAGGGTTTTAATTTTGTAATATGAAATATATAATAATATAAATAAGTAATCGAAAACAGTACGAATTGGAAAGTATATTAAGTAGTAATTAAATCTACAGTAAGTTACTGGCAAACCTGCTGCAAAAACTACAGCAAAGTTTTACAGTGCACTTTTAATAAGAGTTTGACGTACAGTATAGATATACAGGCGTGGAAAAATTAAGAGTCTGTTCCAAATGTTCATTCAATCAGCATTTCTAGATGTATCAAACCTCAGGAGTTACATAAAGTCTTCCAACAGCAACGTGAAAGACTGACAGCATGACAAGACACATGAAAACTGGGAGAAAAATCTAGGTTATCACAACCAAAAAATTTACAAATATTACTGTCATGTACTGTTCACTTAAAAGTAAATATGAACTTGTTTTCATTGCAGTATTTGAGGTTAGAAAAAATACAGAATATCTTTTCTGTTATTTTCACCCGTTTCTCCGGTTTTTATTTTCTGAAAATAAATGCAAATAGAAACAATTTTTCTATTTGAAATTTGGGAGAATATTGTTAGTAGTTCACATAATAAAATAAAAAAATTTACCTAAACACACACACACCGTTCAATTATTTGAAAGTGAATGCACACCCTGAGGTGGTAATGCGGCCACGACGTGAACTGGAGTGGCCGTTACACCTCGGGTGTTCATTGACTTTCGAATATTTGAACAGCCGGTCGTCAATTATTCCGCTTATACCACGGTTACCACACGGTTACTATCAAATTGTTAATTTCAATGTTTGTCACGTTATCGTCTTTAAAATGATGTTGATGGTGGGACTACTTTCTTGCGCATCTCATTCCGTTAGAGGGAACGGACTCGGAAGCTTGAGCCACGTGTCCATGTGTGCGTGTTTGCGGTAATGTGACAGAAAAGCCAGTGATAATAAATTATTTATTCCTCGTATTGTTTCTATCTTCAGCAGTAAAAAAAAATGTTTGTTAAAAAATTGATGTTATAAAAATATATTTGTTATTAGTTATATAACTAAGCAGCATGAAGAGGAAAACGAACCAGTAGGCTATCAGTGTTTATTAATGCATTTAGTTTTTCTATTGAGTTATTTTATTTATTCGATTTCAGTGTATGTATTTCTTGTTTTTGAAATGCTTTGTTTATTGACAGTAAAGTTTGACATTATAAACGTCAGATCAAGAGCAGGGTGCTGTGTGCGGTGGTCAGAAGTATCATACCAAGTTTACACACACAAGGAAGTTGACTTGGTGACAGGAGCTTAGTGCAGAAGAAAGTGTACACATGGTGCAAACATAGTGCAAATATACATTAAGATAGAAAAAATGAGAATTAAATTAAAACAATAATGCACTATATACAAAAAGTGGAAAAAATACAGACAAAAAACAAATTTTTTTAAAAGAGTGTACAGATGTGTTATTCACAGGTTTAACCTATTGTTTCTTACAATGCACAGTTTCCAGATGCTGTGTGCAATGTGCAAGTGTGCAATGTGATGGACAGTGGGTAGTAAGAGCTGTTAATTGTTCAGGCTGAGAATAGTAGTGAATGGTAGTGTCATCTGCAAATTTCAGGAGCTTGACGGAGGAGTCTTTTGCAGTTGCATCGTTTACATACAGGGAGAAGAGCAGTGGGGAGAGCACGCGTCCCTGAGGGGCACCAGTGCTGATTGTGAGAGTCCCGGATGTGAGTTTACCCAGCTTCACTAGTTGCTGCCTGTCTGTTAGGAGTGATCCATTGACAGATTGGGGTGGGCACGGAGAGCTGGGTCAGTTTGTCTGAGAGAAGGTCAGGCATGATGGTATTAAAGGCCGAACTGAAGTCCACAAATAAGATCCTTGCGTAATTCCCAGGTCAACCAAGGTGTTGTAGAACATAACGCAGCCCCATGTTGACTGCGTCATCAACAGACCTGTTTGCTCTGTAGGCAAACTGAAGAGGATCCAGCAGGGGTCCAGTGATGTCCTTCAGGTAGGCCAGGACCGGTCTCTCAAATGACTTCATAACCACAGACGTGAGAGCGACAGGTCTGTAGTCATTAAGTCCAGTGATTTTGGATTTTTTTGGAGACCGGAATGATAGTGGAGCGTTTGAAGCAGTGGGGAACTTTGCACAGCTCCAGAGATCTGTTGAAGATCTGTGTGAAGATGGGGGCCAGTTGGTCAGCGCAGACTTTTAAACAGGCAGGTGAAGCACCGTCTGGGCCTGGAGCTTTCTTGGTCTTCTTCTTCCTGAAGACCGGTTCACATCCTCTACACATACCTTAAGTGCAGTTAGAATGGGGGGGAGGAAGGAGGTGGGGTTGCATGGGGGTGAGTGAATTATACCACGGGGCTGTTGAATGCTTCAGTCTGATTGGTTGACAAACGTTTTATGGGTATGCATTCACTTTCAGTAAATGCACACCTATGAAGGTGTTCCGGGTCTGCTGACCGCATTACAGTTCCATATCACCTTGCCAAGTTTAAACAACAGAAAGGTTATAGTGTAGCCTACAGGCCATCACCGCACACAGCACCCTGCTCTTGATCTGATGTTTATAATGTCAAACTTTACTGTTAATGGAAACGTGTGCAGTTTCGTTTCAATAAACAAAGCATTTCAAAAACAAGAAATACATACACTGAAATCGAATAAATAAAATAACTCAATAGAAAAACTAAATGCATTAATAAACACTGATAGCCTACTGGTTCGTTTTCCTCTTCATACTGCTTAGTTATATAACTGATAACAAATATATTTTTCAACTTTCAAAAGTTTGCGTGATTTTTTTTACTGCTGAAGATAGAAACAATACGAGGAATAAATCATTTATTAACACTGGGCCGTTCAAATATTCTAAATGTAATGCACTCCGCTTCACGTCGTGGCCGCATTACCACCTCAGGGTGTGCATTCACTTTCAAATAATTGAATGGCCCGTCGTCAATTATTCCTTACATATATATATATATAAATAGTAAATGTAGAAAAACTGAAAATGGTCTCTTATTTTTTTTCTGTGGCTGTAGTTGTAATAAAACAAAAAATGATTTATTGAAGCAAAGATTGGACAAATAAAAAATACTTATTAATATTAATTTAGTTATTTTATTCGTCTATTTACATATGGTACATGTAGATTCTTGATCTTGTGGTCTTGAACATGACATCATTCAAATGTGGCTTTGGTCTATACTGCAGATGCACCGATAGGATTTTTTGGGCGATACAGATTTGAACAAACTATACTTTGAACCAATTCTGATATTAGTACTGTACTTTATTTGAACTTCTGTCCTTAAAATACATCACTGTTTTAATTTTGTTTTAAATGATCAAAGTTCAAATTACTAGCTGGTTTATTGCTGCATCATCAATCATTAAACATGGATTAGATTCTACCCAACCGACTAACATTATATAGGCACAAAGATCATTCTTTTTGAAATATAAATAAAATAACATGACAGTATTCACAGGTTATTTGTTTGTAAAGGTTTCCTGTTTTTTCTACCCAGAGAAAAATGTTGGACTAAGCAGAAAACATTGAACATTTTATGAGTTTTATATTACTTATTATGAGTATGAGAGAAAGTCATGTAAAAGCTAAATAATGACGGTGTGACGGTGGAAAAATAAAAATCAGTTGTCATATGAAAATGATACGAAGTAAAGTTGTTTTAAAATGTTTTAAGAACTATTAAGTTCAATGTGACATAAATAGGATTTGGACCGAGTTGATTTGTTTCATAAGTCATGGTTGGGTTAAATATGAACATTTTCTAGGTTAATTTACAACAATGCTTGGGTTTGTCCATGTTTCACCCAACCATGACTTGAAAAACCCAAGCGTTTTATAGACTGTAGTTTTTCCTACACCTGAAGAATCAAAGGTTTGATTACAAGAGCTGATATAGATTGAAACGAGTTTATCAACAAAGTTCAACAAAGAACAGAGTTTGTGCTGGAAAAACACGTGACAAAACACATCAGACTCACGGTGAGCATGTGTGTGGCTTGTCTCAGATTTGCCAACTCCTTTTCTCTCGCCTGAATCCTTTGCTGTGAAATCCTCTGCATCTCTGCCAGAGCGTTCTGCCCAAAACAACTTGATTCGTCAAAAATGATTCGTTTTTAATTTTCTGCTGTGTATCATGATTCAAACAACTATAATATCCGTTTAATATCTTACAAAACATCCACAATTTACCTTTTTCTCATTCATTTCTTTTGCTGCCAGAACCGTGTCATGCCCTTTGTGTTCATCCGTCAAACAAAGGTGACAAATACATTGCTGATCCGTGCGGCAGAAAACCTCCAGCAGTTTTTCGTGCTGACGGCACAGCTGCTCTCGTATGTTCCTGGAAGGAGAAACCAGTCTGTGTTTCTGGAAGGCGGGCGACTCGAAGTGAGCTTGTATGTGGCTCTCACAATAAGACGCCAGACAGACCAGACACGATTTGAAGGCTTTGTTTTTCTTCCCCGAGCACACGTCACACTCCACGTCCCCGGGCTCAGCTTGGGTCGGATCGGAGGGTGCAGCGTGGAGTACCGTCTTCTGCAGCTTCTCCACAACGTCAGCCAGCATGGTGTTCCTACCCAGAAAGGGTCTGGGCGTGAAAGTCTGCCTGCATTGAGGACAGCCATAAATACCCAGATAGTCATCTTGGTCCCAGTAGCCTTTGATGCAGCCTTTACAATAACTGTGTCCACACGGAATGGTCACGGGATCCTTCAGAACGTCCAGACAGATGGAACAGTTGAACTGGTCGTGCTCCAGGAAAACCCCAGCCTGCGCCATTTTAAAAGCTGCAGTCCGCCCGAGCCTGTGTGAAGCAGGCAGACAGGCTTTGTTTATGCAGGAAGTGAGAGTCATGTGACCGTGAGCTGTGAAAGGAGGGGGAGGGGCGGACCGCTGCCTTGCACAACAGCTGAGCAGATAGAGAAAGATCTGCAGTGTGTGGTGGAAGCAAGTTTACTGCATGACATACAGAAAGTGAAACATTAGGTGAATAGTCACACACACACGCACGCACGCACGCACGCACGCACACACGCACACACACACACACCAGAAGTAACTGTAATTAAATTACAGAAAAAATAAGAGTAATCCCTTACTTTACTTTTTCAAGGGAAACTAATTACTTAGTGAATAGTTACACCCAACACTGGTCAAGACCCACCAACATACTTGTATTAGTGACATATGGGTAAAACAATACACGTTAGTTCTCTTTTAATATTTTAACATTGATTTTATTTTCCTTTCGTTTAATTGCAACACCAAAATACCCAAAGAAATCAAAACATATCAAAATCATCGCTACTCAATATTTAAGCATCCAACTTGAATGTCTGACTGATAAAGCTGTTGTCTCAACTATTTGAGAGTTTTATATCTAGTATTGAAAAGGCACGCAACCCATCCTAAAGGAATTTACTTGAAAGTGAAAATTCTCTCATCTGAAATTAAACACTAAAATCAAGTATGTCAATAACTCAAATCTCATCATTTGTGTCACAAAAAAACACATGACAACTGGTCACAAGACACAGGAACCAATAAGATTTGAAAATATAGATCACCATGGTTGCCGTATTTGAAAAGATATCAATTATTTTCTCACCTATAATTTCCGTTCAGAAGACTTTTTCTTAAGCCATTTAGATTACTTTTATGATGAATGGATGGATGAGCTTCTTGGAGCTTTTGGACCATCTGGCATGGTATGAGTAAATTATGAGGAATTTAAGTGTTTTCAGTGATTTAGTGTTTCAATGTTTTCAGACATCAGTTCAGTAGCCTGTGATGGTAGTGTATTCACACTAGGGGGCGGTAGTGATGCTCTCAGTAGACATGCTCTATACATTTTTGAAACACTGGACAATTTAGTTTTTAAAAATATATAATTAAATGCTTTTAAAATAACTCACAAATACAACCTTTTTATTTATTTCGTATTTTTTTATTTCAGAATGCAAGTTGTTCAAGTTTTATGACGGGTGCTTCAATTCCTAAATAAACTAATATGAGGTCAAAAATATTTTCATTTAATAAATACATGTTTCCTTTTTAAATAACAATAAATAGTTAAAGATTTCAAATTGGAATAACGATAATATATCAGACCAGCACAAACATTTATGATGACAATAAATATATGATATTCAGTGTAAAACAACACTGTTATTTTTTCGACATCATTTGCCGTATGTACGAAATAAAATACTCAGTGCAAACATATTAAACACGTTTTTCAAGTTAAAGCTGAAGTGTGTAAGTTTTTGATGTTAAAAAATGTATGTTGAATATATATTTATAAATGTATATTCTATTATAAATCTATTATGATTCATTTGACTAAATCTTTATTTGTTGTCTGCTTATTTCACAGCGTGTTTTCTGTGCAGCTGCTTTGCAACAATGCAAATTATAAAAAGTGCTATAGAAATAAACTAATTTCTGTGCAAAGTCAACAACGGGTAAGCCATGTGCAGGTAGTTTTGTAAACACTCAAACAACCAACTTGACACAGCAACATTGGCTCAACCAACTGTGTGAGTTTGGGGTGAGACTATGTGTTTGGCCAAGTAATGGCAGCCCGACGGAGTGCTTGAAAACCATTTAAAAACATGTATTATTTTAAAGCGGAGGTAACATGCTATTTCAAGCATTCTGACTTCTTTACACTGTTGCGCGCGAGCGAGCGTGAGCGAAAGAGATGATGTATTGTGTGCTCGTGCTGTAGTTCCGCCCCCCCTTCCCCGCCTCCAGGAGCTCGACTTTTTCCGGAAATAATCGTACAGCTGTATCTCTCTGTTATAAATTTGTTCAAACTAAATACTCTTCGAAGACACGAAGTATGCAATACTACTGTATAGGTACTCATGATTAATATGAGACTGGCAGAAACTGCGTGTGTTACCTCATCTTTAAAGAAATTACACACTTCAGCTTCAAGAATGATGTTCATTTGGTCATGTACTGTCAGAAAGCCCCTGACATTCAAGTCGATGGAATCAAGATTTTCAGCCTCAAACATTCACGCATGCAGTCATCATTACTTGCAGCTAAATTTTTCACTTGCAGCCTCTGTATCAGATTTTTTTTAAATACAACAATACATTTTCTAAACTAAAGCAAACTGTACGGCTGAGGAAACGGATGAACAGATAAAAGCCACAGGTTCTGGATCAGTAATGCCTTCGACATTGTCAAAACTTGCCCTTCGAGGAATGTTACATAATTTAAGGATGGCATCATGGGGAAACTTACATGCACAAGGAAGGCTTGCGGTCAAAGTCTTGTGCAATGATCATTTGGTCTTCTCATCTAATCCAATCTCCGCTCTCAAGGCCTGACTACTGGCAGAGATGAACCTAATCCAGTGCTGAAGATCCTCTGGTACGTCAGGGCACTCCACCTGACAGACAGATGGCAGATATGTTAGTGAGACAAGAATATCCCCAGCACCCTTGCCAAACTACAACTACATGAACCTCACCTTTCTCTTGCAAAGAAAATCCAGGATCTTCTCTGGAGAGCTGCGAATCACATTCTGCCTGCACAGCATGACAGCCGAGATGAACCCGTCTGACTTAGAAACGAACCTCTGCTCCAGGTAGAAGGACTTCTCGTCCCAGGACACGATGCGGGTGCGCAACTCAAATGCCTCGCCGAGGACCAGAGAGCGCCTGTAGCGGATGGTCGAAGCCCCGACCACCATCGTGGCATTGAAAGCCCGTGCGGCCCTGAAGAGCCCGTTTCGGGTGCAGTGCGCAAAGCGGGCGAAGTCGCATTCGCGCAGATAGCGGGCGTTATTCATGTGGCACATGTAGTCCAGATCGTGAAGGAGAACCCGTCCGTGAACCACTTGCTCGGCCAGAATGTCCTGAACTGGGCCCTGAAACCAGGACTTGATGACTATCCAAGACCCTCGGAGGAAGTACCAGACATCAATGCTGCTGAACAGAACCAGAGACCCAGACAGAACCCACAGCAGCATGATCCTGTTTCACAGAGAAAATCATTAAATATTCATATCATGATTATGCAGATGGTTCATATTGTCATGCCGAACATCCCAGAGGTAAGACCCTTACCAAAATGAACCATGGTTTTACTACAGTAGCCATAGTTTAACTATGGTATTTGTAGTACCCTAGTAACCACGAATTTACCATTGTCTTACCATAGTTTAACCATATTTGTAGTACGACCAATATGGTGGTAAAATTGGGTATCAATACGCTAAAATACTCCCAGGGTTCAACAATGGTTCATTTTTTTAAGAAACAATTGACATTTCTGTAGCATATTTTAAACTGCATTTTACAGTACAGAAAATTGACAAGTATGACCCAACAATAAAATACACAAGATGTTGTATTTGAACAACAAATAATGTCTAATGAACGACCACTACGGAAACATCCGTCAAGAGTCACGTCATTTAATCCTTTAGATGAAATATCAGACTTTAGCTACAAAACATCGGCAAGGTCGAACAAAAAATACGATCTATGTTTATCCGTTTGTTTAAAATAGCTAATATTCATTCATAACCGAATGAATTTACAAATTTCACTCATCATAATCTTGTTATATGTGAAATTCTTATGTTACTCACGGGATGGACGCTTAGAACGACACCGGCTGCTCACACTTCCGCAAAGACCGAAGCTTCTCTCCAATTGGTTGAGCGCTGAACCACGTGATACGTCTTTTGCAGCGATGCGCCAACGGTGCCGCCATATTGGGCAGGGCACGAGGATTTATACACACATTAAAGTGAAGGAGAGAGAGAGCGCCGGGAAAAACTGCAATAACGTTTAAACATTTTAAATGGACTTAGATTTCTGTCAAACGCGAGGTTGTCGTGACAGAAAAAGCGTTTGGACAATAAATAAGCAAATGAAACAGAACTTTGTTTTACCACACGTAAATCATAAACCGTTGCATTCTTGGTTTGAGAACGTAAACGTCATTTTGCCTTTTATTCACAAAACAAGAATCTCCCCCTATTTACTATAGAACTACTTTGCCCTGCCCAACATGGCGGCGCCATTGACACGACCCACCGGCCAGTGCGGCATCTACGTCAGCAGGCTGCCCTACAAACGGCAAGACGTCAGATTTGTGTCAAGACGTTACAAAAAGACAATAAAACAAAATGTTATTTATTTTACCCTTTGTTCATTTGATTACGTTTAATAAACATCCACAATTCGGATGGTTTCCAAGTAAAAAATGTGGCCAAACAATGTACAGTACAACAAAGTATAATTCACATTTTTATTATTGAAGCATCTGACGTGTGTCAATCAGAATGTTTTTGTAAACCAGTGTGTGACAGTCCGTTGAAAGCGGTAGCTCTGTGTAAGTCCTCATTTATTCTTTGCATTATCCAGTCCACTTTCCTCTCTGAGAGCTTTACTACTGGAAGAGATGAAATTGATCCAGTGCTGCAGGTCTTCAGGAAATTCTGGCACTTCAACCTAGAAAATCAGATAACAAGACTGCAGGTTCTGATATGGGTATATTGGAACACATCGTCAAGTTTGATTTTCATTGCCCCAATTTAAAAGAGTAGTTCACCTAATGATACTGTACGTTTGTTATCCTTTACTGTATAACATCAAGTTGTTTTCCCCGTTATTATCTTTGTTAAAGGGGTCATATGACACGGCTAAAACAAATATTATGGTTTGTTTTAGATGTAATGTAATGTGTATACACGATTTAAGGTTCAAAAACGCTGTATTTTCCACACACCGTGCATGTTTGTATCTCCTCTTTGCTCCGCCTCTCTGAAACATGCAGATTTTTAACAAAGCTCATGGCTCTGGAAAGCGAGGTGTGCTATGATTGGCCAGTTCACCAGTGCGTAGTGATTGGTGGAATACTGCAAGCGTGTGACGGAAATGTAACGCCTCTTACCATATTTGGAACATCAAGTTCCAAAGCAATTGTACCGACAGTACTGACTTGCGCATCTATAGATCGTTAATGCTTATATTTGGCAGATATTTAAGACATCTTGTAAACACTGACATTTTGTGCGGTGCGAGAGCAAACCGTAAACTGACATTCCGACTTCTGGCGACAGCGGAAATTCGTCGCTACGCTTGTGCACAGGGCGTATTTGGGCAGTCTTAGTAAACTCATACCACCAACCGACGTAGATTTGTGGGGGTGTGGTTACACGAGGTGTTTCAGGCTGCAGGTCTGGGTGAGAATTCGCTTTTAAATAGAATGACTCTTTTGTTCCCACACTTTAATTTGTGCAATGTTACGTGTCTAATACATGCATGGGCAACTTATAACCCACCAAAGACACAGAAAAACACGTGTTCGCGCCATATGAGCCCTTTAAAACACCATTACAAAACACCATTAAAAATATAAATTAACATAATTAATATGACTTGTGTGCCAAATGCACAATATTTCATCATACAGCAAACAGTTTTAAAGTATAAATGAGAAAGTAAACTGCTCACCTTTCTTTTGCACAAGTGCTGCAGGATCTTATCGGGGCTGCTACGCAGTACATTCTGTTTGCAGTACATGACGGCAGAGACCATTCCATCCTTGCTGGACACAAACCGCTGCTCCACGTAAAATGACTTGTCATCCCAAGTGACGATTCTACTCCGCAGCTCGAATGCCTCACCCACACACAATGGCCGCCGGTAGCGGATGGTTGTTGCCCCAACAACCATGTTGGCCCCAAGGGCCCTTATAGCCTTGAACACCCCATTGCGAGTATACAAAGAGAAACGGGCAAAGTCACACTCACGAAGATAGCGGGCGTTGTTCATATGGCAAAGGTCAACGTCACGGAGAAGCACCCACCCGCTGACGGTTTGCTCTCCTGTGATGTCAAATACAGGAGACAGAAACCAAGCCCTGGTCACCACAGCAACTGCTCGAATGAAGTACCACACATCCACACTGCAGAACAAAAGCAACAACACGACCAGAATCCACAGCAGGGTGTCTTCTTCCCTAAAAACACACAGAATAAACAACTGGAGCCTGAATACACAAGAGACACTACATTAAAGATTGCACTTGAATTACATTTTTTTCATGTCATTCCACAATACAGTAGTTTTAAAACAGATGAATTCAGAGACAACATGGAATCACTTTAAGGATGAGAAACATAAAAAAACCGTAGATACATTTGGGTTCAAACTTGAAAATGTCAATAAACAAAATCTTCTTTATAACGAAGAAGAAATGTTAATGTAAACGTAGTGATAAAGTTGAAGAATTCTGCAATACTTCTGGGTTACTATAACATTGAGCAAACAAAAGTTAACAAACCAAACAAAACGCATAACATAAATAAATTTAAATATATATATATATATATTATAAGAATAATATACACTATATAACATATATATATATATATATATATATACACATTTATATGAATACACAATATATTATAAATGAAATACATATTGAAAGCATATAAAGCAAAACCTATTAAAACATTTTACTGGTGGGCTTATCATTTAACCTGAAGACACGACTTTATTTGGAAATATAGTTAAACAAGTGATTTGTAAGAATAACTGAATGAATTACACTGTGTTGACCTATTGAACTCGGAAGTAATGTTTGAGTGTCTGAGATTTACATGTTTTTAAAAACTCATTCAAGAAGAACTAGTTAGACGGGTAACTTAAAAAGGTTTGTGAACACAACGAATTCACATAGTCGTCTAGATTTAATCTACAAATCTAACGAACAACATTTTAACAGTACATCTGTTTGACAAAATCTCAAAATAAGAATGTTACAGAATCTTGACTGTGTGTAAATCACTTGCTTTCTGTATAACGTTACGCACTCTAGAAGTCTAAAGAACAACTTCAGAAACGCTGACACTAAACTTTAGCCGCAAGAGTTCACCATTTACAACAACATATGACGCTTGAGGTTTAAAACAGTGACATCAAAAATGTGAAACTTACATGATCGCGTTCACAGCACCCGCCGAAGGCCGTACTGGAGCCGCTTCACGTCTTCAACCCTCGACTCGATGGACACGTGTGGGCACGCCCCCTTCATGTGACGTCACTGAAACTAGCCTTTCTGGAGTAGGACGCAAGAAAACTAATAATACGTGTGAAAAGTTTTTAGTTTAACGTATAGCGAAGTATGATACATTATATAATAAAATATAATATATATTATTAACATTACAAGCACACAATTATAATTACTCGATAATATTTATATATGAAGTTTATTTGCAAAAACAGAAAAAAAGTAAAAAAGCATGTTTTCATTATGTTTTTTGTGATTTTATTTTGTTAGCTCGCTGTATTTTTTAAATTATTATTACTTAATCAAAACAGTTTGGGTAAGTAAAACATTTTTTTGCAAATGAACTCTTCATAATAATTTCTACAATTGACAATATTGTATATTGTAAATTGTAATATAAAATAATTGCATATTTAAAATTCTAATAATATTTTACTTGTAATACTTCACAAACTTATTTTGTAATTGTATCAATACAATTCTATTATATTGTATTAATCATTTTGTCTAAACTTTTATTCAAAGTGCCTCAAAATTATGACCATACCATAAAATTGATCATAGAAATTGCATATATTTCTTATATAAATGTAATGTATTCTATTCTGCATATTTTTTAAGAGTATGGCCAATCGTACTTGAACATGGCTACATTAGCTTTATGCTATTATACTGCTTAATGTATAGTGTGCACTATAATTGTATACTGCCTAAATGATATATTATCAACCTATTTTACTGCAAATGTAGTACAAGTAATGCAGCATGTTATTGTGTACACAGCCCTACTATTAACTTCTTGACAGTAGTTAGGTAGACCAAATCTCTAAAACCCCTACGACTTATAATAGACTAATATGTTGTTGCATCGTCGTAGCATGGACAAATAAAAATGTATTTGCAGGAGATTCTCACAAAATTCACATGACATGAATACATAATAAAAATAACAGCATCAAATCCTGGTTGCTCACTGGTTTTAATTCATACTTAACGTACATGGGTTTCTTAAGATTTACATTTCTTAAAGCTCCCTTATCGTTTTATGGATGCATAATTCATTCATATCTGTTGGATTTGTCTCCGCTTCACCCGCAGTTCGTGTCCTCTGAGAAATGCTCTAAGTCAATATGAATGATGAATTATAGCAGATCGAGTCTGGCATTGTCAATGTGATGGAGAGGAATGAAAGGCTTTTGGAACAAAAAACGCTCCGTATGAAAAAGACTGAAAATCTAGCCTCCTTTTACAAACATTCCCTATGAATTAATCAAAGCTGTAACATCAAATGAATGCTGCTGTGATGAGTCTCAACGTGGGTAATCGGCTCAAATTAAACTGTCTGAAATTCCAGACGGACAGACATAATTTAGAAATAAGCATTACTCATGACACTTCAATGTATCATACCATGTTGTGAATCTGTTGAGATGAGATCGTTCAAAAACAGTCGTTCATCACGTTAATGGAAACGTATCGATTGTGGTGAGACGTGATTCTGAAACAGTAATGAATTGAATGGTCACTGGTGAAAAGCCACAAGGAATATTTACAGACGGCTGTGTTGATGGTTGATGAGTGTGTGTTGGGTGGTAAAGGACATTCATTTGATAGACACACACAACGTGCACAACAGCATTCAGTCAAATCTGCTTATTCGTTGACCTTAAACAGACAGCGACATGAAGACAGATGCCCAAATGTGTGAGTGTTTGTGTGTGTGAGAGAGAGAGAGCATTTCAATCTGCCGTCTGCTAATCTTCTATGCGAAGATTACTAAAAAGGGAACATCTGTTTTCTACACACTGCTCATATTATCTTTGTTAAAATGTGACACTTTAAAGGCTGTAGTCGTGTCCCACCTCCTTCTTGTTGTGACTTTGAAAACACAAACATTTACATTCACAGCCATGTTTAAAAAACACGTACACACATCTAGGCTCATCATAATCTCTATTTGGGCCTCCTCAGGCACAGGAGAGAAACTATATGAACTGACATGTGTTTGTTTTTGTGTGTCGGTGTGCTAAATTTTTCATCCAATCCAGACGTTTGTCTAATTACTCTGATCTGGGTCGAAGTAGCCCCGGGGGCATTTCTGCACACAATAAATACACACAAACACACAATGGATGAAAGTACAACACACACAAACCTCAGCACGCATATAATGTCTGAAGGCATACCCCATCCCAGATGCACACAGATAGAAATGCTTTTGAATGTGGGTCATCTTGCCCTGATCCCACCCCCTGCTCCCTTACAGAGGGCCACGCTCCTCATATATAAACAATAACACAGACATCAACAAAAATCTACCATGGATTTGAGATAAGCAAGACTGCGTTCTCCACCCAGAAAGAAAAAGCTGTCTCGTAAACCAATACTAATGTCATCCCAGGATCACGTCACCATGGCGACAGATTCTCAGTGTCAATCCTGTTTGCTGCGAACTCAACCTTCCTTTGTGTGCCATACACCTTGTTTTATTGATTTAGCAGAAGGGGGAAATGACATCGCCCAGCCCTTATTTTTATGACGGAGAAACATTATTGAGTCCCGGGTTATGCGGGTGTCACCTGGGTGGCTGTGTTTTATGAAGAGTTTGCGTCTGTCGAAACATTCATTAGTGGCATGGGTGTTCCGGAAATAAATTGCATTATTATCAGTCTGGGGATGTGCATTATTAAAGTCGGTGACACTCAATTCGTCTCTGCTGTGGGGATGAGAGTCACCAGGAGCAAAGAGCAAATCATTTATTCGGCTATTAGACACATGGACAGACCGTAGAAACACTTTCTGTCACATACTCTCTTTATTTCTCTAGAAAGCACACATACACAGGGATGAACATTACAGAGAAAGGGTGTCACTCTCCTAACACTGCACGTAAGCGTTGTTTTTCCCGTAATTAGACTGAAATAGATGTTAATGGACTCTGTGCCTGTGCTTTATAGAGTCTTTGGCATGGCTTACCTGCACCTCGCTGCTCCAAACATAAAATACTTCATATAATATGAAGCCTCCAGTGAGTACTTTTTAAATTGAAATGTGTTAAAATGCTTGTTTGTCTTCACTCAAACAAACAAACAAATAATATTAGCCTTTCACAGTTTATGTTGACATATATCAACGTAATTACCTTTTTATGAATGAGTTGTTTTGATAATACACACATATGTAGTCATTCAACTTTATCCGTGTTTAAAAGCGATTGTTGGCCATTGGTATTTTGAGCGCGTGTCGCTATCCGCGGTGCTGAAATGATGAGAACGGAAAAGTGTCAACGTCAATGCCAATTAAAACGTTGTGAAAGTTTTAAAATATTAAAACTCAATTCAACTGACTTCGCACGGAAGCGCCTGAATAACCATGGCAACCAACAAGACCACCAAAATATTATGACATTCATTCCTACGTTAGAGAAATACGAAATGACAGCGCAAGTGAAAAAAACATATGTCGCTTTCGTGACTTCTTTACCTTGTAATATTTTAGTGTACAAAACCAAACAACGGAAACAGAACCCCAAAAGACATGAACAAAAAACTAAAGGAAACAAAACAGGTTGCCTTGAAAGTCATTCTGTTTGAAGATTCAAGGACTGATGCGAGCCTTAAGTTACCAATCAGAGTGAACAATAGAGCGAGCGAGATAGAGAGAGTGCGCGCGCGCGCGCTCGAGAGAGAGAGAGAGAGAGAGAGATGTAGTCGGATCAGCTGAGCTCATAAGCAGGGAATGGGGAAGTAGGATTCATAATCTATTTCACAGGGATATGAAACGCTCATTTGGTTCGTAAGGCTGTACTGGTGAAGGATTGACGCAGACTCATATCGATGTGATTTTTATGAACGGTAAATCTGAAAGAGGAATATTCTCACATCGCCTCTGGAGAATGGCAGGACATAGCGGTGGCCTGTCGGGATCGCTCAAATGCCGCTTTGTTTGCCGTCCCAGCGTGGATTGATCGTTCGCCTTTGTGCATAAGTGCATCTGAATTCACCAGACACGTATTTAAATCCAACAGCCCATCTATTACCGAGCATTTACGGGTAAGATCTCTGCATGCATTATTCTAACACGATCCGATTTATTCTAATAGATCTCAATGCATCATGTGACTTTGCCGACACTTTTCCTAATTCGATTCACTACACGTGCACTCGTCGTCTCTCGTGAAGTTCATTTCATTTCGTTCGATAACAAACTGCGCTTGTACGTAGTAACACACTTGCATATTATTTTTATTGATCTGTCTTTGATATTTCTGAGTAGTGCTATGCGTTAATGAATGAAACACTTTCAATGTTTCTGTCATATTTTGCATTGTGCAATAAAGTAACAGTTAAAGTTATTATCAAGGCAATGGGCATTCAGCACTTGACAGCAGCAGGCCAGAGCAAAGAGCCAGAGTCCACACGGACCATCAGTAAAAGCCTTTATTTGCGTTGTGTGCAGCTTTCACTATGATTGAAGTAGATATGGATTTGTTTTTGGCTGTTGAGTGATACAGTAGATGGATGAGAGCTGCTGGTTTTCAGTGTGATTTTGCATCAAACCTGAGGACGTTTTGCAAATAATTGCAAATGTGAACATGCAGGAACAGCAGAGAGACAATGCTACAGAGTAAAATGAACAACGCATGCAATTTGTTGCAACAGGTTGACAGATGCAGACCGTGGTGAGAAAAAAAACCATGTGGCGGAAATTTGCATTGGATCATGGAAATGTGTCAGACTGTTTCCATTTACAAACTAGTCACATTCAAAAAATACTGATAGAATTGTACAGAATAAATCGGCCAGGCTGATTGTTTTATGCATCAGCTGATATAACCCTCCCCACTTCACCAACACACATCACAGGAAAATCTGCACCCCTATTTCAAATACTGTTTAATGGAAGCTATTTTAATGGAAAATTTGTTTTACATATAGTATCTGCCATTAGTCACCTTGCATCCGATGACCCTAGCAAAGCAAATGTGAGATTTCCATTCTCTTTCTCAGAAGACATATCGGAGATGCAGGAGACCTAAGCAAAAGTTTCCATTTGACCTCCATCTCTCATTGAAAAAACGATATAGGCTATTAAAGAGAGCCCATCTTTCTTATAGATAGTTAATCTCAACTCCAAAACATTTGAATACAGGTTGTTTCACAAAAATGTTGTATAGTATAGTTCAACGTATCAGGATTTAAAAACCACGATCTCACATAATCTTAACGATAATACAGGAGTCGGATGCTACAGGTTATATAATGATGGTGCTGTGCTCTTTCAGGCTTATCTGACTGGATTGACTGAAAGTGTGGAAGCACAACAGCACATTAACACAGACAGACGAGAGCATGGATAACACGGCAACAATCGCTAAAATCAACCAGCACGATACGGCACACGTGTGGCATTCCAGCGTTACAGTAGACTGTAAAAAGAATGCAAAAATAATGATATATTCTTTTCCATTCGGAAGCATGATACAGTCATATTTTGTACTGCCTTTAAATGTAAAAGAGTCTGACAGAAAACAATAACAGTATTACGTTAATGAGAAATTTATTGACAGTCTTCAAACTCTCAACGACAAATTGCAAAAGTAAGGATTTAAAGGGATAGATTTGGCATTCATCCTCAAATTTCCACAAAACACTCATTTGCATCTCCAATCCCCAGTTTTAAAATCAGTGCATAGTGTTGCTTCTCTGCAAAACACACGCCCAAATTGATCTGCAGTTAGAAGAAAACAAAATCGATAAAAGTAAACTGCAGTTGAACACGACTCTAGGATTAAATAACAAGCAGATATGTCTATTCATTTGGACCTGCCTAAGTTCAGGCTCTCTACGCAGACGGTGACACGTCGGCACACAAAAGACACATTCATAGACCTTGTATCGATTCGAGGACAGTTGGTGTATTTTAAGCAGTTTGTTTGGTGATTGTGAGTTTGTTTGCACTATTGATGAGCAATGATGAAAGATTGCGGTGCGTATGTGTTTGTAAGACTTTGATGGCTCTGTCTCTCTCAAGGTTTGGGGAGTGTAAACAGTTTTTGATTACAGCCTTCATGCTGCGTGATTGCTGCGAACAGAAGGGAAAACTGTGTGAAAATGGAGATAGCCAAGTAAGCTCCACTCACAGTTCACGCCTTTAGAGAAAACGGCTACCTGGACTTTTAAAATAAAAGTATACAGCCAAGCTTTTACCGGCCTAGGAAACCTTTTAAAGAATGGACTATCCGAAGAACATAACATCACAAACCTCTTAAATCTCAAAAGACTCCGCTCTCCACAGCCAGCTTAAAGGAATGATTCGCACGAAAGTGAAAATTCTGTCATCGTTTATTCCCTCATGTCGTTCAAAACCTGTATGACTTTCTTTCTTCTGTGGACCACAAAAGAAGATATTTTAAGAAATGGATACTGTGGAAATCAATGGGGACCAAGGTTGTTACCAACTGTTCTTCAAAAAGTCTTACATCTTTATGTGGGTTAAAGTCAAATGACATTTCCAATGAAAATCTACCCGACTAATTATATTTAAATTATAAATCATTATTATGAGCCTGACGTTACAACTATACGTTACTATAAGAAGACCATTTTTATTGAAGCACCTATTTTTATGTGCTTGCTGATTTTTGTTTATTATCAACCAAAAACGTTCAAGCAGACTGCAGCTTTAAGTGCCCATAAAAAGGAAAAAACACAAATGAGATCTCTTTTAAATTTCTGTTATTTCTCCGAGACACCAGTGAGATTAAATAGACATCAAATGAACATTTTTACTTGAGTCTTCTGCGTCTCAGATATTTCTTCTGAGAAAAAAGGCAGACATCTCCCTTAGAGTTTCAGAAGAGATCTCGACAATGTCACAAACTGAGCTCAGATGTGTCAAGTCTGCAATCAAAAGTCAATGTTATTGAAGATCTCAATATGAACGTTTCTCATCGAATTGAACCAAATCTAGATTAGTTTACCTCGACAATCTACATTCATTTACACCTCCATACTCATCACGGAGCTCAACGATTGTATCTTTGTTTTTAGACAATTGTAGAAATTTTAGGAGAAACATCTGAGATTAAGATGCTGCACCAAACATTCACTTTAAAGAGTGAGCAATAGTTGAATCCAAAAGAGATTTGCATTAAATGACCCTTTTTTTACAATTTCTAAAGGCACTCTGAGTGGTGGATGTTGTGGGTGTTTGCTAATGCACAACTATCAGGACCTATAATTCAGTACTTTAGGATAAGAGGAATGAGTAAGTATGAGCCAGTAATAGTGATTTTGCCTTAGCAAACACCACTAATTGTTTGCTATCATGTGTAAATGTTAACAAGGAGGTCTGAGCGTTTGGGTATTACATCACTCTGTTTGTTTTTAAGAGCACACAGGGTGTGAATAATAATGATACTTCTACATCTGGCATGCCGGGTGCGTAGCGTTTTCAGTGAATAAACTTTACATGCCCCCTTCACCCTCTCAAAACATCATATTCAAAGCATTCTCAATCTCTAGAGAACGTAAACAGCCAGCGCTAATAGCTTTGAGTTTTGGGACTAACTCGTACGATTAATACACCTATCGCGTGATCTGACGTTCATCAACACCGATCTCTCATTTTCAGAGAGGAAACCTCGAGCTGGATCAGACTCTCAATAAGAACACTTGAAGGCTGTCAAACTCACAACGTCGGGGGAAGATAAGAGAGAAAAATACGAGCACGAGCGCGAATATACAGCGATGCCCTCTGGCCGTGCCTCCCACGTTGTCATGGAAACAATAGCTGCGAGTTGGGATTCTGAAGGCAAGGCCTGCAGGCACTATTACAACCAAGAACAGCATTCGGCTCTGAGCGGAGACTAAAGGAGACGGCCCCGCTGAAACAAAGGGAGAGATTAACAGAGAGGAAAATGTTCAAAGAGACCTCCGAGGGAGAAAGAATTACATTCATTAATGTAATGTCATGCTTGTTATGGCCCACTTTTCATTGGGCACGTTTCCACGAGTCAAGCAGGCTACTCATCGTCGGTCCTGACTAATGCGGCACATATTTAGGGTTCTTTCAAAACCCCTTAACATCCGGTAATGTATATTGTTGAAAAGAGATGGGACAGATGATGAAACAAACACCCACAAGACACCTTAGCAACCGCAAATGCCCTAACAATCAGCAGAAACCCCTGCCTTTGTGTTTTGCTTTTCATTTAAAAAAAGTCAAGAAATAAAGTCAGAAAGACATTTAGCCAAATACAATCATTTGATGATGAATACTATAAATGTGCACTGTTTTAAACAAAAGCATTCACACAAATATGAAAACGTCCATAATTTACGCCATCACAGATACAGTATATATGAATTCCTTGCTTCACAAAAAAACACAAACAATAATGCTGTTATTTCATTTTCTCTAATTGGGGTAAATGTGGCAAAGCTCCAAAAAGCACAAACATCCGACATTACAGTAACCCAAATGACTTTAGTGATGTCTTTTGAAGCAAAACGAAACATTTGGTATCTTTTGAACGCCTTTCTTACTAGTCCAATCATTTATGTTACATACAAGAACATAATAAGGTCTGAATTCATCTTCCCAAAACCCAGCCAACACTCTCCCCTGTAAAAATCATATCTATGAAATTGAATATTATTTGTACATCACACAAAACATACATAACTCACAATAAATAGATTTATCAAATGAAACGTTTCATTGTCAAAGAATGTCACTGTAAATGTCACTGATCTTATCATTTAGAGTAACACAGATAAATTGTCAAATTATGTTTTTTCCAAATCAGGCATTTTATACAAAAGCAGTTCCCTCACTTTCCTAAGTTTATTTATTTATTATTATTATTATTCATGTATACAGTATATGAAGAGTTTGGTTCCAAAATGAGATAACTCCGTTTTTAAAAGTGTTCAAAAATCATGTTTTTTACATTGTTATCGTGTTTTTACTGTGTTTACTTGTGTTAGTTAGCTGTATTTTTGAGTTATAATGGCTTAAATCAAAACAAACCAACTGCAATTTGACTGATATTAATTGGAATGCACAATAAAAAAACATGATTTTTGAAAAAATTTAAAAAGGGAGTTAACTCATTTTGGAACCAAACTCTTCATATGTATTATGTATATATATTATCTCATTTTTCTTATATTTTTTTATTAATTTTGAAATTACTTTGGGGGGTTTTCTACGAGGGGAAGTTATTTGGGGAAGATTGATATACACAGTTTCTCATATTTACTGATTCATCCATATGATGCATTGCTCCTCTGTTGCTGAAAATGCTAATAAGAAAGATCTGAAATAAATGATTTTCAAATAGTTCAAATTTAGAGTGTTTTCTGTAAAATGAGACCATTTTTTATCGATTTACTACAATGTATGTCGGTTGGGCACTCTTTTATATTCAGGTAAAAAAGGCAAAATATCCACCAGAGCTTAAGGGGTTAATTTTTATATATATTTATTGTCATATATTCAATCTGTTTATATATATAAAAACTACTCTATGTTTTTTCAGCTTATTTAGCATTCTGTATGTCATAAATCCATGTAAACAAACATCAGGGCACTAAATTGAAATATGTTGCCGGTCAATAACTTTAAATCGTGGTGTCTCATTACAAAACGCAACTAGTCACACGCAATAACCAATAATATTCTGCCTGTTTTAGAAGACTATACTTTTTAAACAATAAATAATGTTATTTCTCATCAATAAAAGCCTAATGAGACTGATCCGATTAAAAAACGTATCGGATATGGTCACGTATCGATTCTGCATCCCTATTAACATTTCTTTCCTTTCAGGCTACAGATTTAGTCTCATTAGCAGCTAAATTTATGAGACGGGCCTCTAAGCAGAAAGCTTCACCATTAGGGAGCCAAATGAGCATGTAAACAGATGTTATATCCACAGTTTATATTACAAAATCCACCGTTAAGCAGACACTTTCTTATCCAATGCAACATTGTGTGCGTTTTAAGTACCTTTCTACTACATAGCAAACCGCCGTCTATACAATCTCGCCCGGTGGCATAATAGTGAATGAAGAAGAATCTCTTAGTTACATATCGCACTGTTGATATTAAATCCTGCCAGCTTCTTTCGGCAGAGCACACAAAGCCGTGCCTGTCCATGTATTCATCCTGCACCGCATTCACAACTGCTACAACCAATAAAAAAAGAGCGGATCAGCTCGCGAATGGAGTGTACTGTAGACGCGTATAGCTCATTCAAAGCAGACAGCAGAAAATGCAAGCGATATGACATTCATAGTGTAATGCATTTATGTCATGTTGTCGGGCCAAGAAATGTCTAACTAGACTGTGATTTTTTTTTCTTTTTGTTTAATACTTTTAATTTATGAACTGGGAAATATGTTCACATCTGAGATGCTTTCAAAATAATAAACTGAATGCCATGGGAATAAACATGTTCGATATGCACATTTGAAATGAATGAGCCAGATTGTTAAAATGGATTAAATAAACTATATTAAATTGAAGAAGAATTGTTTATTCTGATAATAATACAAAAATGACAGAAATATGCCAACCATCATCTCAGAGCTTCCAAAGTTCCGAGAATTAAGGGCCCTTAAAACATATCAAAAGCCAAGGCCCCCACATTAAATATTGTAGTACACTAGCATTAACTATCATAAATATATATACTATAGTGCACTAAAAATGTACCGTATAAGCTATTAAAGTAAATAGCCTAGTAGACGATTAATGGTGTAGTAATATAGCACATATTTACTAAAGTAAACATTTTTGTATACTATAGTATAGTATATTATAATGACTTTAGTATACTGTACTAATAACTAGTAAATTGATAAACTGTAGTACATTTTGTGGTATACTACAGTATTTGCTGCAGTAAGGTTCAGAAACACTACATTATCTAAACATTATACTACAGTTTACCATAGGTCAAGTTTAGTAAATAAATACTATACTATACTAAAGTATTTTTTGTGGGATATATAAAATGACCTGGATTGTCTCTGCAGAAAATAAACAACATTTATTCCCAGTTTGTAAGGGTTTCAAACTGGCTTTCAATATCTCGCAATGGGATAAAAAATACACTTTTTCTTTTTAAATCAAGTTTTACCCTTGTATTACAGTAAGTAATTAATTGACCTTTTTACCCCATTGACAAATATTTTTCTTGTCTTGTGCGTGAACTCACTTTATTTTGATGATTTATTTCAGAAAACATGACTTCTTATGTGTCTTAGGTCACTTTGCTTCTAAGTAGAAATTCATTTTTCAAGTAAAGATTTTGCCAAGCAGAGACGAACAGCTCCACCTACTTCGAGTGTAGTAATAGGCTTGTGCGGTGGTTCGATAGTTGTCAATTACAATTGAATATCGAGAAGACAAAGGAATTGCGTTGTGGGAACCAAAGAAGGAAAGGAACAGCAGGCGCTTCATATGAACAAGTTATTATAAAAGGAGTAAAGGTGGAGCAAGTCTCAAAATGTTAAGTCCCCGTGAACCGGAAGATGCTATCGTTTTTGCTTCCGTATTTTGACGCATTTCCGAGTGAAATGGAATTCCTAATGAGAAAAATAGTGGGCGTGGCTTTCCTCTTTCTCTGCGATTTGATTGGATGTATAAAAACAGCCGTTGCATTTTGAAATGGAACAGGCAGCAGACTAACAGTTGAAGGGGAGGAGTTAACGGATGCTCCGCCCAAGCCGTCTAACATACGTCATTTAAGCGGGATTGTCATTAAAGGACGGAAGTGCATTTTCAGATTTTAACTAAAGATTATGAGGGCACACGAATTTTAAAAAGAGAATGACCCTGATGATAAACTATTTACAATAAACGCTGCAAAAATCCATGACAAAAATAGGCATTGTTATTATTAATTTCACTGGGACTTTAAGTATTTAGGCACAGCTAGTAATTGATGAAACATTTTCATTCCAGGAAAATGTGCACTACAGAAAATTAAGAAGTTTATTAATAAGAGGATTCTAACTATTGTTTATATTTCGATGATAGAAAGCATTTTAACATATAATATTATTACTTGGTATGGAAATTTAGCAACGAGGCAGAAAAATTAACTGACGGGAATTATTAATGAAGCAAATAAGATAATTGGTCAGAAACAGAGTACAATACAACAGTTGTTTTTAGACTTTACGGAGACAAAGGCAATCGCAGTCTACTCAGATCGAACCCACCCATTCCGCCGTTTTCCTTCAGGGCGTAGACTGCGCATGCCGGTAGCTAAAAGGAATGCATATAAAAGATCATTTATCCCACTAGCGGTAACCATTTTAAACCAATTGATTTAAAGTGTTCAAACGTGTTGTAAAGGTCAGTTATGTGTTAACGTGTGTTATGTGTTTTTATTATGTGATATGTGGATGTATTGTATGTGTTGTGCCAGTGTCAAAGTAACTATTGAACAATTTCTGTTCAAGTAACAGACAGTAAAGTAAACTAAACTAAAGATAAACATCTTACCAACAGTGCAAATCCATATATTTGTCTGTCTGTTTATCTATCTATCTCATTGTAATTTCATCAGTGCAGTTCTTGTCGAGAAACCGCTGTGAATTCAAAGCAGGAGGCCCCACAATGACGACAGACTGTGAAGAAGTTAAATATTAAATTCTGTGGATGTTCTCGTAAGCTTTAAGGATCTCATCTGGTGAAATAACCCCAGAACCCGGGCGTTCATGTAAGAGAGTGCCATACATACCTGAGAGAACATCACCATTTCTACACTTTTTTCTTTTCCACAACCAAATGTTTATGAGGCAACGCACGTAGCACAAAAAAAGCAAAACTCATTCGAAATGTTCCATTCCCCCTCTCATATTCCGGTCCATTGTGATTTCCATTCTCTTTCTCCAACAGCGGCAGAATGGCGTCTGAATGCAAGGCCGTGGGTCGTGAATGGGCTGCCATTTCTCGGCTGATGTTTATCAAGTCTTTTCTCTTTCATGGCCTCAGATTAAAAGGCTTACGTGGGTCATGTTGCATTAATCGAGCACGCTGTCCACTCAAATGCTCTCTAAATTAAGCAACGGGCATAAAATATTCACATTCGCTCCTCGATGACAAGTTTAAGTGAAAGCTGAAATGAATTCGTTTTGATCTGCCCTCACAAAGGCGCGTTGTCAAGATGATCATTTTTATAATGTGCAGCTCCGCCTTTTGCTGTCGAGCGATGCGATGCCATTTGTTATATAAAGTTCTGAAGGCTATTCGTGTGGAGAAATCTCATCAGTGGAGCTGTAAATTCTTCACACCTTTATGACCCCTACGGATATTTTCATTCGTGAGCTCGGACCTCAGATATCCAAATGTTGTCATGCTCTCTGTTTTGATCTCAGTGGTTTGGAGCCTTCTCTGTGTTCTCAGTGCTGATCTTGTTCACACACTCGGTTTCAAATGCTAGTGAGATGCCTTGCCAGGCATGAGATTCTGAATGACATACAAACACGCACGCGCGCGCGCAACACACACACCCAAAAATATTTTTCTTAGTCTTGTTTTCCAGTACAATTATCTAAACATTCTTAAAACAAGAAGCAAATTGCACATTTTAAAATGTTAATGATGAAGATTTAATGTCTTGATTTCAGAGAAATACAAACAAATGTTTTTGCTTGATATGAGGGAAGGTTTGTGCCAAATAGTGTCTTATTGTGCCTTACCTGGATGTGTAGATGTAGTACACATAGATGCAATCCATGACAAAGGGGATCTGCATATATAGTTGTTGCAATGTCCAGGATCTAGAGAATTTCGTTTTTTACTGAAGATTGTGAAAACGTGATCAAATACAGAAGTTCACCATTAAAAAGTTCGCAAAAGCATAGCAAATGTTTTAGCCCATCTTTTCCTATCCTCGTGGATATTTTGCTTAAACCTAATTTAAAACTTGCAGTGAGAAAAATGATCTAATTGAAAAAGGAAAAACGAGATTATTTTTATGCACCACCGGCAACCTTTTTCTTTCTTTTTCTTAAGCATTCACTTTGAAAAACTTGTATTAGATTTCAAGACAAATCTTGCTTTTCAAGGGAATATATTTTGTTTTATTGTTGTGTTGTAAAACGAGGCACACAACTGAGTAAGAAAAGGGTTTTGCAAATATGAATATAATAATTCAGAGAACGGCATATTGATACGGAACAACTTGAATTTAACAATCTCGGTTCACTATTCCGATTCAAAAATGCAGCCCAACAGGTTTTTCGAGACAGGTCTACACATACTCATAAATCACAAGCCAGAGGGCCAAGACACATCGTATCTTTGTTCATACTCACCCTAATCCATGTCTTGACCAAAATCTAGAGATGTTGGATGAGGGGCAAAAAGCAAGATCTTCGCTCCTGGGAAGATCTGTAGTGCGTCGGTCTGTGTGTGAAGTGATTCTTCATTGTGTATTCTCTAAAAACAGACAGAGGAGGCCTGAGGAAGCGGGCGGGGTTGACTCGGCTCATGTTTAATTATCCGGAGCCCACCAAAAACTCCTCCTAAGAGACTCTTCTGTAGAGACCAGAGAGGATGGGACGAAGGCCATCCATGTTATTCTCCTTATTTCAACTCTCCGCTTATTTCCCTCTTCTGCACCGCAGGATTCAATTTTCCGATCCACTTAAGCGTGAATCTCGTGCGTTACAGATCCTATTAGCTCACACGTGCATGCGCACCCCGATGACAAAACGTCTCACTCTGTCTCTCGCTTTTCATTCGGACGGTTCTTCTTTAACTGTAAACCGTCTTTCTTCCCTTCTCTTTCCTGTCGTATTCTCTTTTTCTCAGTTCTCCTGACATGAATCCTCTTCAGCTCTCTGTGGTGTGGGCGCTGATGTTAGCCCAGATGTGCGTGTTTTCTCGGGCTTGTCCCACGGGATGTCGCTGCTATAGTTTGACAGTTGAATGCGGCTCCATTGGACTGAAAGAGATCCCACAGGGCATCGCTCACGGCACACAGGTGACTGGCTGCTGGTTAACTTTATTTCTGGCTTTGGTGATGTAAATCATGAAATGAAAAGGTCTGTTTTGTGGCTTTTGGTTCGTGATGTTAGCTTTGAGTATGTGCTGTTGTAATGCTAAACATCAATGCCCTTTTGGCATTCCTGTTCCAATAAGAAAATTGTAACAAAACGAAGACAGTAAACTAATGAAGGGGTCTTTAAAAAGGTTGCACAAGTGTTTTTTTTACTTTCGTGTCTTTCAGAACCCGTATGACTCTTTCTTCTGTGGAACACAAAAGAAGATATTTTGAGAAATGTCTCAGTGGTTTTGTGTCCATACAATGAAAGTCAATGGGGGCCAATGTGGTTTGGTTACCAGTGTTCTTCCGAATACCTTCTTTATCGATTTGTTGACGTGTTTTCACTCTGCCTGTGAGACAACAGACCCAGATCTGTTTGACACTTTGAAACTTTGATCCATTTCATGTGAGATGTTAGGGCTTGGATGATGGGCTCAACTCCCATTTTGGCCTCTCTGCATTGGCTTCCTGTTAGGTTCAGAATTGATTTTAAGATTCTTATTTTAGTTTTTAAATCATTAAATGGTCTGGCACCGTCATATCTGTCAGAATGAATACGGCCGTACACTCCGTCCAGGGGACTTTCATTGTTAATTGTCCCCCGTGCAAGATTAAAGAATAGATGGGCCTAAACTTTGGATGTTAGAAAGGCCTAAACACTCGCTATTTTCAAGTCCAGTTTAAAAACCTATTTTATAGTTTGGCTATTTTTATTTCATTTGAATCTATTTGAATCTTTCGTCTTTTTGATATTCCTATATTGTGCTGCTTATGCTTGTACAGCACTTTGGCAAACACGTGTTGTTTCGAAAAAGTGCTTTATAAATAAAGTTTGATTTGATTTGAAAGTTTGATTTATTCAAAGCAAAAAGTCAATCAATGAGAACAAACAGAACGTTCATCCTTCCTCTTTAAGATAATGTTTTTCTTTTCTCTTTTAACTTGTGCTGCTCATGGAATATGCGTTCTGCTCAGACTATCTTTCTACAGGACAACGCCATCGGACAGATCCGCCAGCGAGATCTATCAGACCTCGGCCAGCTTCACCACCTCTACCTACAGAACAACAGCATCAGCACCCTCGAAACCGGAGCGTTCAGAAACCTGGGCCTGCTTCTGGAGCTCGCTCTTAACGGTAACCGCATCCACACGGTCACAGCCGACGTGTTTCGTGGCTTGGATCACCTGCGCATTCTCTATCTCGCGGGAAACCAGATCACCAGATTGGAGGACTACACTTTCCGTGGACTACAGGTTAAGGACCGTGTGAGATATCTGCCTGCATACCTGCAAACAATATTATGATAATAACATTGTTTTAACTTTCCTTTGATAGGTATCATTGTGAATAGAACGTTGTTTGTGTCATATTATATCATATCAACTTGGAATAAAGGTTTAGGGTCAGTTGACTGAAACGTGATCTTAACAACCTTAACATTAGTTCTGTACATGAAAATATGTCTGTGCCAATATTTGAATCTCTTTCTTTATAAAACGTTTTTGAAATGCGACCATTATTGAAGGTCAGAGAGAGAGAAAATAAAATTGAACAAGGAAGGTTTCGCCGAAAAAATCTGATTAAAATTAGATGACAAAATAATATGAACCGACCACTTAATGAATAGGCTACTTCTCATACGTAATTTGTATGAACAACTTAACCTTCAACGACCTTATTTGACTCTCATTAGAAAAGAAGAACTCTGTTTTGTGTGAATAACAAAAAGCAAATTTAATAGGCACATGATAATTGAATGCGTAGACTGCACTGAAAAAATATGATGCCGCAGTATTCTAGACAGCTTTACATAGCATCTATGTATTCATGATTCAGCTAAGAATGATGATGGTTATAACGATGAAGACATTTAAAGGTTGATGGATTATTCCCAGCGTCTGCAGGAGCTTCATCTGCAGGAAAACGTGTTGGAGGTTCTTGGCGATCAAGCGTTGGTGGGTCTGTCCTCTCTGGCTCTTCTGGACCTCAGCAGAAATAACCTGAGAAGTCTGAGTCCTGCTTCACTCAAACCTCTCGTGAGCCTGCAGGTGCTGAGAGTCACAGGTGAGACTGTTTCTCAGTTGTTTCCCTTAAACAGGAATGAGATCAAATAGAGAATCAGTGGAGTCCTGCATGCCAGTTTTTGCTCTTAGTATACTTTTAAATGAAAAATAAGGAAGTATACTGTCAGTCAACTTTTATGTACTTCTCAGAAATATATTGAAATAAACAGCCGTGGGAAAATTAAGAGAGCATTCCAAGTTTTCATTTATTCGTCATTTCTAGATGTATTGTGGTCATTCCAGTCCAGTGTCTGTTGAATTTGAACAAAATCAAACCTCAGGAGTGACATAAAGTCATCCGACAGCAATGTGAATGACTGACAGCATGACAAGACAAAAAAAACGGTGAATTTGTTTTTGCAAATATGACTGTTGTGTTGCTTAAAGGTGAATCTGAACTTGTTTTCTTGGCAGTATTTGAGGTCGGAAAAACGCAGAGCATCTTTTCTGTTATTTTCACCTGTTTCTCCAGTTATCATGTTCTGCACATAAACACAAGTATAAAACAATATTTTTATTTGAAATTTGGGAGAAGTATTGTTATCAGTTCGCAGAATAAAACAAAAAATGATAATTTTACCTAAACACATACTGTACCTATAAATAGTACATTCGGAAAAATTGAAAATAAGAGAAATGGTCTCTTAATTTTTTCAGCGGCTGTATATAACTATAAAGTATATTGCCTATACTTGTACTCAGCTTTAAAAAATAAATCAAAAGATCAAGTATTCTAACACCGTGTCTACACCGGACGAGGCAGGCATGACGCGACATGACAACCTGCTTGTTCTTAATGGGTTTGTCCATAATACAAAATACAAAATTATAATGTCTTTTGTCGCGTCGCGCCGGTCGGTCTGTTTACTCCTTTGATCAAGTAGCCTATTAAATACTTTTAGTATTTAAGTATTTGAGTATACTTCAAAGTGTACTTTTATAAACTTAGTTGTATAGTACAAATTAAGAATATACACTGTAAAAAAATATTTTTTTAAATTAAGTTACCTTGTTGCCTTAAAATTTTAAGTTAGTTCAACTTAAAAACATTAGTTCACTTAATGAATTTGTTGCAAACTCGTTGTGTTGACTAATATTTTTAAGTTGAACTAACTTAAAATTTTAAGGCAACAAGGTAACTTATTTTTTTAAGTTGAAACAACAAAAAACAACAAATCATTTTTTACAGTGTAGTTGCGAACTAGTTGTGTACTTGAAGTAGTTACATTTAAAAGTACACTCATTTACTCTAAACTGAGCCAGTTTATACTAAAATTGGGCCAAGCAGAATAGAAATAGTACACATACTAACAAGTATACTACTAGTACATTGATATTGATAAATTATGCTTAAAATATAAACGAACGTTACTTATATGCTTATTAAAATGAACTTAAGGTATACTTATTATTTGTATAAGGGTTATGTATATTATTTGTGTGTGTCATCTAGAGTTTTAGAAATGATCTCTATAAAAAATCAAAAAAGACATTCATATTAACTTGTTTTATGAATGTCTTTTAAGATCACATTTAAACCCAAATTAAGACAAAAGTAATACGCTACGATATCCTGATTAGCTTTAATGCAATTATTCTATTCTTACAATGTCAACAATTTTATTTGTTTGATTTATGTTTTTATTCCTTAAAAATGAACACCATATTAGACAAAGTAAAACTACACTTTTACATTTTCTGTGAAAAATAAAATGCAAGCGGTGCCTGCTCATACAGTGTAAATCAATTAGCTGGCACAATGCGGTTTTGTGGGTGGTTGCCAAGGTGTTGCTGTGAGGTTGCTAGGGTGTTACACCCCAAATTGTATTAATTTCATTTTAGGGGATTTGTCCTACATACAAGCAGTAATTAAACATAACTAAAAACTCATAAGATGTGTAGAGAAAGATATAAACCATTACTGAAGGAGAGAGAGAGAGAGAGGGGGAGAAAGAGAGAAACTGAAAGAAAGAAAATTGAAACTTGCTAAACAGATGAAGGATGAAAGAAAGAGAGAGAGAGAGATTAAAGAAAGGTATCAGAGAAAATGAAATTAGAAAGGTGATCCATGTTGAAGTCAAAGCAGATCAGTTGTAAGGGGGTTAAAAGGCATTGATTTTCTTTGTAACCTGTCTTACTCCCTCACAGATAACCCGTGGCGCTGTGACTGCGCTTTGCACTGGCTTCGCGGCTGGATAAATGAAGAGGGCCAGAGGCTGTTGAGCTCGGCGGAGCGCCGGATGTTGTGCGCGGAACCACCGCGGCTTTCCCACCTCAGTCTGGTGGAGGTTCCTGCAAACAGTCTGATTTGCATCCCTCCCATAGTCCAGCTGGAGCCCAGCCATCTGACCGTACGTCTGGGGGAGAGTCTGCGCGTGTCCTGTCAGGCGTCCGGATACCCGCAACCCCAGGTCACCTGGAGAAAAGCCTCTCATGGTAAAGCCCAGCTATCCCCCAGGGGTCTGGTGCAGGAAGTTGGGATGGAAGGAGATACGAGAACCGGGGGTAGAGTGGTAACCGCCAGACCCGTTGGAAAAGGGGCGACGAGTCGCGGTCCGGTGCTTGGAGTGGAGGACGGAGGCGACCGAGAAAGCTTCAATCCGGACACTGGAAGCGGGATGCTGTTTCTCAGTAACGTCACGGTGGCCCACGCCGGACGCTACGAATGCGAGGCCTGGAACCCTGGAGGGGTGGCTCGCGTGACTTTTCACCTTTCCGTGAACATGTCGTCGTCTTCATCCCCCTCTTTGATTTGGCCTCGGCTGCACTCTTCTTCATCGTCGTCGTACTATCATCCGTCCTCGGTGGACGTAAGCCAAGAGCCGCTGTATGAACTGGAAAGCATGGACTTCAACGCTTTGGGCACGGCCACGCAGACCGCCATCGCTGTGGGCATTTCTCTTCTGGCCCTCACGGCCCTGTTGCTTCTCTGCATGATTTACAGCCGTCACCAACAACGACTAAAGGAAGACGGCGGTTACGAAGTCAGCAAGGAGGAGAGCATCCTCTACGTCAACGACTATTCTGACGGTCCCACCACATTCGCTCAGCTGGAGGAGTACAGAGACGAACGCGGCCATGAGATGTACGTGCTGAACCGTGCCAGACCAGTGCTGCCTCCTCCTCCGGTTCCCAACCAACAGGCGGTGGGGCTCAAAACTACAGAGATGCTTCAGGGTCAGGGTGTGCTAACCCCGGGCAGGTCGACAGGCATGGGTCCCCGCAGGGCTCCGGCGGAGGGAGGAGAAGGTCCTCCACCCGATCCCGAGGGGCTTTTTATGAACCAGAGCTTGCTGTTCGACACACAGATCGCTTATGAAATCCACTGCTGAGCGAAATCACTGTGCTTCTGCTCGGTACAAGAAAAGACTTGACCCAGATCAGTGAGGTTTTTGCCATCTGACATAGTCCTGCTAAATCTTCTTTTATGTTTAGAGAGCACACATGCTTTTTTGTGATTTTATGTAACTATATAATATATCACACATACTTTAAAGCTACAATGTGTGATTTAAATACTGCTAGTGCCATCATCAATAATACACGGCAAAAAAATGAATTTCTTACTAAGCATTTTTGTCTTGTTTTCTAGTATCTAAAACTTCTTAAATCAAGATACGTTGATGCTGGTGGGGTAAGAAAAATCAACCTAAATTAGGTACTTAAGAAATAGTTGAAATTCAATTCAAGAAGGGCTGTCAAGCGATGAATCGCATCCAGAATAGAAGTTTGTGTTTACATAATATTAACATAATATAATATATACCTAAATTCAAGTTTTTATACCCAGATATTTTTCACTTGTTTAAAACATAAAGTGTCTTCATTCTTAAATTTGTTTTAATAAAACAAGACTCAGGCAAAAGCAAGCCCAAAACAAGACGAAATGCTTGGTTAAAATCCATGTTTTTGTAGTGTACCGACAGGCTTCCCACACACTTGGTACAGTAGTCCAATGTCAGAACGAAAGAACAGAATGTTAAAAGCATTACAGATCCACAGTGTTTACACTCAACCTTTAAATGAATTATTTACAGTGGTCTCGGGACATTAAGCAGGAATTACACATTGTAGCTTTAAAGTAACAAAAACTGAAATCTAATATATTTCTTTTTCAGTATTCACGCCTTGCTTTCCAGTACAAATGTCTAAAATATATTAAATCAATATATATTTATATGTATCATATATATTATAATGGATATGACTATACATTTTTCGTCTTGTTTTCTAAAAAATAATCAAAATATCTCTCATTGGAGATACAAAAAATAAACTTGAATTAAGTTTATTTTGCTAACCTCATTTGCAGATATTTTAGCTTGTTTTAGGCATAAACCTACATATTTATATAAAAAAAACGTTATTTTGCTCGATCTTTATTTAAGAATTTTTAAACTTTTGCGCTGAAAAACAACACAAAAATACAGATAAAGACATTTCTTAGATTTTCGTTTTTCGCGGTGTTCTTAAAGAACAGAATAACTGAAAATCTTGTCTTTATTTACTCACACCCATGTAGTTCAAAAATACTGGAGTATACATTTTCCAATGTTTTTGTTTTTTTTGAAGAATCAGAGTGACTTTACTCATAAAGATGACTTTAATAGTTCCGTTAAGACCTTAACAGCTGTTGTGATGAACAGTCATTGTTTGGGAAAGAGCTACACAAATCTCCTTCAAAAAACAACACGCGTGTGAAAAAAAAACAGAATTATAAATGTTTCGGGTGAACTACTTCTTGAAAAGTATATTTACCTTTTTTACATTCTCTGACTGTTACTTCAAACCAAGAGGTCAAACAAAACTACCAAAAAGACATGGAGTATTTTTCTTGTTTCTAAGTGATCCAACTAAAGCCCATCTGAACGTTTGGCGTTTGGGCGAGGACCGAAAAGCAAAGGACGCGAGTTGGGAGTGTCGAGACGTCCCTGTGTCAAACATTTCATTTTCTCTGCTTGTGTCAGGCGGTGTGAATAGCTTTGATGTCGCTCTTGCAGATGCCGTCTTCATATGTGAAGTATCTTTTCCCTTTTACATGCAAGTGTGTATTTATTTATACGTGCAAGACAGAAACTGTGCGTAAACAAGAACCAAAAGCGGGTGGGAGTATGTTTCCGACAGCCAGGCCAGTAAAGTAGTTACGTCTGTCATCTCTTTGAGGGATGTGTGTCCTGATATTCTTGACCACTGTCGGAAAAACACTGTGAATAAACACACTGGACTTTCGATTCACAGCTAAGCTTTTGTAAGTTATTAGATATGACAGTTTATTTGGTATAACAACAGGCCTATTGTTTTTTATTGGAGTCTATATACTTTTTTCTGTTTGCTTTTTCCAGCAGCGTTATACAGAGAAATGAGTAGTGATTAAATCAGGGTATGCAACTTAAGCATCCATTACATTACAGATGTGAAGCTTCATGTCGAACAATACAATAGTTTGTGTATTTCTGTCAAATGTCTATCAAATATCAACCACCTATTTTATCCAAATAAATTATGCCTTCATTTGAAATGTGTGTGTGTGTGTGTGTGAAGATAGTGAGACTATGAGCAACACTCAAAAGATTTAAAACAAAAGAACTGATAATTCAGAAGGTGTTTGTATCAGTGAATCAAAGTAAGATTCATTTCCTAAGAAAATTGACATTTATATGGCTTACAAACACCTTTTATAATGAAACAAATTAATAAAAGTGAACTAAATCTCATACAATAAACAATGAATGACCATGTTAGATGTGTCGGGTGTGCTACCGTGTTCCAGGTTACTTCTCTCATTGATTAATAAGAAGAGTAGAAAAGCAGAACTACATTATTTCTTAAGGTCATGTTAAACATGAAACATGTCGATCTCCTTGTTTCGCAATTACTTTTTTAGCTCTACACACCTAAAAAACTGTATTATATGTGACTGGAGCGCTACAAATTTTGTACGTTTTAAGTAAATGACACACTTGGATTTACTGACTACTAGTGCAGTTGTGGATAAAAATAATCTGACATTTTGATCTTCTTACACTACATCTACTGTACTGTAATTGTGGACACATGCTCAAGTTTATGTTTTAATCTCAGATCTTAAAGATAACAAAACTAAGACATCTATTTCATACCTAACATCATCAGAAAAACTTAGTGTACTCTATTCAAAATGTGAATAGTTTGTCAAGGCTCACCTATTATCAAAGATGTTTCACGGTACTGTAGACCACGTCATCATCTCTGTCAGGAGCACAGCGCTGAAAATAATTCAGTACGATCAAACTTAAATCTTACATTAAAAAAGTGTTTTAGACAAGCCTGGCCTCAATGTTTAAAAAATCATTATAGTGCAATACTGTACCAGGAGATTTGTACAGAATGACAAAATATTTACTTAATTAACATTACTTAATCCAAAGCAAACTATACGTTCTGGTGTATATATACATCATTTAGAGTGTGATAGAAACTGTGGAAATGAGAACTACTGTATATAGTTAAACTGAAGCGATACTTGCAAAACTCCAAAGAAACTCATTTTCCCAAAAACATATTAAAGGGGTCATATGGCGTGAATACGTGTTTTTCTGTGTCTTTGGTGTTTTATAAGCATGTATTAGACACGTAACATTGCAACAATTAAAGTGTGGGAACAAAAGATGCATTCTATCTAAAAGCGAATGCAGTATTCGACCAATCACTACGCACTGGTGAACTGGCCAATCATAGCACACCTCGCTTTTCAGAGCCATGAGCTTTTTTAAAAATCTGCTCGTTTCAGAGAGGCGGAGCAAATAGGAGATACAAACATGCACGGTATGTGGAAAATACAGCGTTTTTGAACCTTAAATCGTGTATACACATTGCGTTACATCTAAAACAAACCACAATATTCGTTTTAGCCGTGTCATATGACCCCTTTAAACCCCACTAAAACATAAACATCAATTAAAAGTTAAAAACTGTAGTGTACAGCATCTCTTATAGTACCACAGTATAAACCAGTGAGTTAAATCCACTAAAATCTCCACAAATGAGACTGTCTTGGCTAACGTACTTTTAACTTTTAAAAGTCTTATCAACAATGTAATGCTTACAATAGAGATGTGGTCGTCTTCTTTGTCATCGTTTGCTTTCTTAAAGAGGACTGTGCAATACCAGGGAGACATAGAGTCCTCTGCCTGTATAAGAAGAGAGAAAACTTAAATGATTGTAAATGGAAATTATTATTTAGAAATGCAATTTCATGGATAATTCAGAAAGTACACATACCATAGAATTGGGATCTGGTCCTGGTGTAAACAAAACGCCATCTTGATGCGGTAAAAAAAGTGTGCTCCTGTTCAATGTATGACAATACTATAGGCTATCTTGAGAAATAACACATCGCGTGGGAACTAAAATATAGCAGGCAATGCATATAATCAATGCATTGTAAATTCTTGCATTTAAAATTAGAAGCCAATTTAAAGCATGAATAATGCAGTACTGCAGTACTTACAATTAAGTAAAAAAAGATTTAAAAACTCACTGTGTTTTCGTTTAATCCTCCAGATGAAGAAAGCCACCACCACCAGCAGCAGTAATGGGCCAGTAATACAGAGCAGCACGAAAATCCTATTCCTGTCATCAGTCGAGGGGGATTTATTGTCTTCTTTATTATGATTAATGATACGGTGGTTTTCAGAGATGGTACTATAATATGTTGTTGATATAGGTTTACATTTACAGTGCAAGTATGTAACAAAAACAAAATAGCACAAAAACAATAGCCTACTAATTTTGAACCAATACCTGCTGTATTTCTGAAACCTCGTATCTCCATATTTTGTGATTTTGATCATTTATGATCATTATTATTAGTCACCCTTTGTGTTTGTCACTGGGTTTTGCAAATATCTAACCAATAAAAACACTTAAAAAGTGCTTGACAACACAGTGTGTAATTACTTAAAAAGTACAGTGTTTTTTCCATTTCCTGTAAAACAGCGAATTTGGACATACAAGGTTTTAGAAGGACAACGATACGATCATTTTCTGAGGTTTCATGATTATCTAGAGAACTGATTAGCTGTTTGTTAGATTAATACAGTTTTAAAATAAATACTTACAAAGGTGATGTAGCATTATCCAAGCTTAGATCTTTTTTTAGATGAATTTGAAGACAAAAAGTACAAAAAAAGTGAGATAAAATGTTTGAAAAAAGTGATTTTTCCGATGCTTAAATACAATGACTATATATGTAACTTTTAAGGCACCAAACAGAGTGACTGTACAAAAATTATACATATTATTTGACAGTTTATTGTAATAAATATCAAAAATCTAAAAGGTGTGCATTATAGCTGACACCCACATGAACACTGTACTGCTGTTTTTGTGACTTTAAGTCATTCCCTTTTAATGCTATTGAAGTTAGAAACGTGTATATTAATGTGTAGCCTATGTAACTTTGGAGACGGTCCCTAAATTCAGACTATCGAATGTCCAACGTCAAACCAACTTTTTGCCTGTTGATAAATACTGAATTTGTAAATCTGTAGATGCATAATTTGGCAAAACTAAATAAGACTTTGAAAATAGTACAAATACAGTATAGTATAATGCAATACTATACATGTGTTTGTGCAATCCCTGGGATCGAACCCCATGGCCTTGGCGTTGTCGCCATGCTCTAAGCACTGAGCTGAAAGCAGAATTGTGAAACAGGCATTGTGCAATTCTGTTTGGTGCTGCTTGTGTCAGACTTCACCTTGAGGTGCCTCTGAATACGTTATTTGAATTAAAACCTTTTGGAAATCATTGCTTACTTGAATTTTTAGATGTGTTTGTCCATTGAACAAAAAGTTGAACAGGAGCCTGTTGATCTCCTACAGAGCAGAAGTACCAGCCAGAATCCTTCAGCATCAGTCCTGACATCAGCACAGTGAAGGATTCGCTCTCATCATCACTGATCTGAACCGAATACTGCGATGTGCCGCTTTTCCCCACTGTATAACAGCTCTTGTCTATAATTCTGCACCACTGTTTGTGTTTGTTCTTATATGCAGAACTGTAGAGACACTTTACACTGATATTACCACCTTCATCTCCAGATACACTGCTGGACATGCATCAGGAACTGAACACAGAGAGCTAGAACTTTACACTTTTATTGCAGAAAATCACATACCTCAGATGTATGTAAATATGTTTTGGATCAACACAAAAATCCTTTCTTACCTGCTTTAACTGTTAAATACAGATGTTGACTGTGATCTAGTTTCTTGCTCATCTCCACAGCACACCAGTGAAATCCAGAGTCTGATGTTGTCAGATTTTTGAGTTCCACTGTAAAGATGTTCTGAGATGGGTCATCTGTTATCAGCCATTTCCCAGTTCTGTTTGTATGTGCATTTATGGCGCACAGAGCCCAGGTCGCTCCTGTACACCAGTACTTTGGGTTTAGTTTATAGCGACTGTCATACAGACACGGGATAGTTACTGTTCCTCCTTCTCTTACAGTAACGTGTTTTAGTGTCCTAATGCTCTCGACATCTGTAACACAACACAAGTGTTCAAAGAAAGAAGAACCACTGTACTTTTGTCATTGTAACTTACATTTTCGTTCAGATGTGGAGGCATATATATGAAGAAAAGGAAGCAGCATGAGGAATATTTGAAGAGCTCATTTGCAAAACAGATTTAAACACAATAAAGCAGAATAAAAACATGATAACATAATAAAGAAAACATGATTTTAGAACGCGTGTAAACAGAGTTATATGTTTTGCAAACAAACTCTTCGTGTGAATGATCCTAGTGCATACTAGCGCACCCTGCTATACACTCTCACCTAGGGACAAATACGTAAAGCGAAGATATAAGTTCAGATCGTGCCCAAGGAGAAATGAAACCACATGGTTATAGTTCATGCACGAAAGATTTAAAATCTTTAAGATATATGACATTAATTACATACCTGCTGTTACAAGTAAAATAGCAAAGAGAATCATATGATAAGCCATGTGAGGGTCCGGGTTGGTCAAAGACAGAACTTCAAATTAACATTTCACTTTTTGCAATTGCACTTCTTGCAATGAAAAAGAAACCAACAGTTCCTGTTTAATTTATCTCTGTTGATGGGATTAAAATAAGCTAAGGAGGAAGAAGGAAGTAAAATTCTTATAGTCGAGTTGTCCAATATTTTTAAGCTAAATTCACTCAAAATTTTAAGGGAACCAGGTAAATTATTTTTTTTACAGTTGGTTAGTACACGCACATTCATGTCTGGTTTATTATCTCCTTGGGGACAGTCCATAGGCGTAATGTTTTTTATACTGTACAAACTGTATATTCTATCCCCTATCCCTAACCCAACCCCTAAACCTAAAGATCTTAGAAAACTTTTTGCATTTTTAGATTTAAAAAAATATCGTTCTGTACAATTTATAAGCTTTTGTGCTCATGAGGACCTCAATTTTGGTCCCCACGGTGACATGAGTCCCCATCTGTTGGTGTGCATTCAGGTTTAGGTCCCCACCGGGATATACAAACATGAACACAGACACACACACACACACACACGCACGCACACACATCACACACACACACACACACCCGTGCACACACACACTCACACGTTTTATGGGGACATTCCATAAACGCAATGGTTTTTATACTGTACAAACTGTATATCATATTCCCTACACCTAACCCACCCCCTAACCCTAACAATCACACACAGCTGTCTGCTCTCTTAGATTTTCAAAAAAGTTAATTCTGTATGATTTATAAGCTTGTTTCCTCATGGGGACAAAATTTTTTGGGATATTTTGGATATTGCCATCTTTGTGGGGACATTTTGTCCCCATACCGTAGGGTTTACCCTTCCCCCCCACACACACACACACACGCACACACATTACTACTACACACTGTATAGATACCATGTTTACTTGTACGTTTTTAACAGCATGACGTTTGTATTTTTACTTCACTTCACTAAAAATGTGGTAACTTTTAAGTTGGTTTTCCCATAATATCATCTAAATGCAACAATTAAATACAACCAATAGCTAAATGAGTAGGTCAGGTAAAGGTAATACTTGCAGGTACCGCTATTTTACAGTGTGGTGAGGTCATTTTCCAGCTAAAATTAAAAGCATCTGTCAATTTTTGACCTTCTGTAAAAGAACTTTGCAAAGCCTAACTTCTTCACTAGAGGGCGATAAAAGCACAAAAAGGATTTATTATAAAGCAAACGGCTGTCTTTCAACGGTTTTAAAATGACAATCATCGTTATTTATTGTATACATATAAGTATATGTGTGAAGTGAGAGAAATAGAGTTTAAAACATTTAAATAATGTAAATGGCAGTTTAAAAAACACATCCAAAAGAATTCAACTAGTAAATAAAGACAACAAAAAGAATACAATAATAATAAACAAACATAATATAATGTTATTATATATACAGACTGAGGTTTTACACTAAAAATAAATGTTGCTAAAGGTTCTATTATTAGGCTATATGATTCCAAGACCCTTTCACACACTTTTCTGTTCCCCAAAGGTTCTTGTGGAAAAAGGCTCTTCAGACTGCAAAAATATAAGAAAGAAAACTTTAAATTGGGTCAAATCCACCTGATGATAACAAAACACACAACCGGAAACCTTCAACATAAAGCAATTAAACATTAAAAGTACTTATTAACAACAGAAGAATATGGGCATATAAATATAAATATAAAAAACTGGGTTTTCTAACAGTGTTGGGCTTGACAGGCAAGAACAAAACCACTGGATTAATTTAAGAAAATGATTTTTTGACCCAACAATGGGTTAAAACAACCCAGCATTTTTAGAGTGCACTTTGACCTATTAGCAAGTCAAAATCAAGCAAACAAATGAACTGCATAATTGCATTCAGTCCTTGTATTTGTGATTGACAATATGTTAAACTATGTAATGTATTAAAGTAGGTACATCAAATATTAAAGTATAAATAATATAAAACGTTTAATATATTCAAGTATAGATTAGGCTACAGATGCCGCTGATCAAACAAAGCTGCTGAGCTGTTTGATAGGAACAAGCTACAGAAACAAGAACGAGAGATGTTATGATGACAAACTGTTGATTTTTTTGTCAAAACATTACGTTTATGGGAGAGTAGGTTTTGTTCGTGTAGTGTGTATCTGTGCTGCTGATTAATGTGGTGCTATAGTGCTGTAGACAGTGCCACCTGCTGGAGACTGCTGGAAATATTCAAACAATTAAATTGTTGTCATCACATTCTAAATAAACACATTTCTATTAGGATATGCCTGTACAACTTACTGCTTCACACCCAGGTAGGTCTTCAATAGTACTGTAAATTGTATTTGCTTTGGATTCCAGCAGAGAAATGTCCTGTAATAAAACATATCTCATTGATTTTAATCCAAACTCGCTTAATGTGTCATATTTTTTAAGACATGGCATAGGTTTTAATGAATGTCTGGTCTATTTACATTTGGATTTTCATCGTTTATAGCGCTGTATATCACTGGCTCTTCAGGGGGAACCTGCAAACAAAAGAAAAAACATGAAAAACAAATTGGCTTTCCTGTGGTTTAGAGCATACAACACCAATGTCATGGGATTGCACATAGTCAGAAACAAATGTATAATGCAATGTAAGCCGCTTATAAATGTCTGCCAAATGTGTACATATAAATGTAAAAATGGTTCAGTTCACCTCTTAAATAATTTTAAATACACTTTAAGAAGTGCTGGATTATTTTCAACCCAGCATTGGGTCAAAAAGGTCAAACGAACCGTTGGGTTAAATTAATCAGCAAACGGTTTATATTTGACCGAATAATGGATCAAAAAATTCCAGAATTTTGGGTTGAAACAATGGAGGGTATTAGGCGAATATACGGCGTATAATGTTTATTAAGCAATTCAGCCTTATATAGTTCAACGTTTGCCTAAGCCTAAATAACCCCAAATAATCAATTTTAAACTAATAATGTATTGTCAAACATTTTTCACATTATTATAAATTCTCATAAAAGGACTCACTGTGGCAGTGTCCGGCGCATTATACTTGATCTGTTTCTTATCTTCCGCTGTAAAAAGAGGAAGAATATTACAAACCACAGAGAGAATATAGATAACAACGTGCGATATGGATTGAAACAAAAAAGAATATGTAGTGGAGGGCAAACTGACCGGATCTCTTTCTCCATTTCCAGGTGCAAACACCAACCAGAATTATTACCATCAGCAGCCCAGCAGAAACTGGAAGCCACAGCGACATCTTTTCATCACTGTCAGAAAGAAGGAAGCAACACCAGAAATCAAATTGATCATATTCAGATTTTCAAATCAAGTTGGTATATCATAGGTAATTCATATTTTTTAACAATCATATTTAAACTATCATACTTTTGCTGACTATTTAATGTTGATTCGTCACTGCCTTCAGAACTTACTGTTTCACTTTTGCAAAAACAGAAAAGAATCATGTGTGGGATTGAAGACACCCAAAGCATTTCAATAATCACAATATAAACAGAAAAGTTTGAATACTAACTTGGTGGTCTCAGTGTTGCTGTGTATGGTGACAGACGCTACTGCTAATATCAGAGAATATCAGAGGTAGAAAAAAAGCAAAACAATTTCTATCTATAAAGAAATAAAATTCATAGCTTTGATCACTGAATGAGTTTTACCAGTGACTGTGAGATAAACAGGAGCTTGTAGGTGATCGACAGAGCAGAAGTACCAGCCAGAATCCTTCAGCATCAGTCCAGACATCAGCACAGTGAAGGATGCTCTCTCATCATCACTGATCTCAACTGATGAATTCTGGGATGTGTAACACCTCTTGTCTTTATATCTGCACCACTGTTTGTGTTTGTTCTTATATGCAGAACTGTAGAGACACTTTACACTGATATTACCACCTTCATCTCCAGATACACTGCTGGACACCACAGACACATCAGGAACTGAACACAGTCATTTGGCATCATAATTTACATGAGGAATGAGAGAGAAACAAGATTATACATTACAATATTTTTGTAACATTTGATATTAAAATGTAATTTAAAAAGAAGAATTTTTCAATACCAGGTTGAACATGGATGTAGGTTTCAAATAAGGATTCATTGTCCACAACACAAGTATAGCTTCCACCACGTGTCAGGTTTCTCATAGTCACAGTAAAAAGACTCTGAGCAGGATGATCAATTACTGACACAGTTTCATTCGTACAGTTTGTGAATATTTTAATTTTATCAGCGTCTGAGAACCAGTACTTTCTCTGCTGTGTGTATTTACTGTCATAATAACACGGGATAGTGACTGATCCTCCACGCTGGACAGAAAGTGTATTGTCTGCTCCACTACCATAGCATTCAGTACCTAAACAAACAACACATCAACTATTATCATTGTTGGCACTGGTACAATCCTCAAATAAACCACATGAAAACAATATTGTATATCTATAAACATGATTAATAAATACTTCATGACGAAAAGCACAGCATTAAACAAACTCACCTGAAATGAGCTGGCAAAAGCAGATCAGGGTGTAGAAAAGAGCTACTGTTCCATATGCGACCATTTTGTTATTGAATTTTCTTCCTCTATCTTAGTTTTCAACTAAAGAAGGGATAGTACTTCCCCCTTTTGTCATCATGTGACATTTTTAAGCCACAGCAAAAAAACACTTATTGCCATTTAACTACAGTCACAGAATATAGACGCAAGATTGAAAGTCATTTGTGCGGTCAATTCTAATTTATTGTAATTTGGCATGCATGTCTATTTTTTCACACATAAATGATCAGTGTTTATGTAAATATTCACATTCACGAGCTCTTTGCGTGCAGAGCAGGATACTAATGTCTCACAAGAGGTCAAAAACTGTCAACCGCTGAACTCTTGTGAGATCCTGAGGTGATACATTTGAAAAACTTTTCATTTACAGACACAGATCTCACAGAGAGAATATTGTATACAGCTTTAAGAATAAGAAAAGATGTTGAGGTTTTAGAGGCAGCTAGATAGCATCTCTTTGGCTCTTTGTGAATGTTTTGGGGAAGGAAACATCGAACTCTTGCGATCACACTGAAGAGTCATGTTACTTAATGACTGAAAAAGAAAATCTGAAAATGAAAGACACACTGCACATCTTTTTTCTGGACAATCATTTATTAAGAAGAATTGTTTTGCCATGTACATGCAGCATGCGTGTACACATTTAGTTTGTGTGGGAAATAACATTGAATTAAAAAACAAAGAATCCATACAATAAGCTATTAGAGATGACTAAAATCACACATATATTTTACAGTATAGACTGATAAATAAACAGAAATCATAGAAAATTCAATGAATCAACAGTTTATTTATCTAATCCTTTGTGTTTGTGGCAGATGACAACCATCAATTTGAGACAAATCTCACAAAATGCACATGTGACCTGCTGAAAAAAGAACAATACAAACCCAATACAAAGTTTAGAAACCATTAAGGAAATTCTAGGTTTCTATTAAAATACAATTTTGAACCATTACCCTTTTCTATTAAAACCATTACAAAATTCCTTTTTGTAGTGTGTTTTGGGCATTATTTCAATACGATTTCATTTATTAATGAGTCATTTATGAATGACATTTATCAGAAATTAGAGTAATTTGTCATTTACACTGTATTCCTGAACAGTACAATCTACTCATTAAAAATGAGTTAACTGTACTTAACACTGAAACAGTTCCATTAACTCAAAACTTTAAAGTCTCCCAGATAGCAAGCAACCATTGAATTAATTTTGATAAAATGTTGACATTTCAACAAACTACCATTATGGTGATCAGTGTTCGCTTTAGTTGGGCTCTTGACTCTTGCGGTTCACCATAAGAATATTTATTTAGTTTCTCTTTGACCATTGAAACATTGTGTGCAAATACACTTGTCTTGTTAAAAAACAAAGAGATCTTGTGGCGGATTCTAATTGATGATTTTATTATCATGAATCACTGAGTGTGTTGTGTTATTACTGTGTAAATTGAGTGATTGGATATTGCAAACTAGTGATATGACTGTCATAACCTCAGAAACAAACAAAATATACTCAAAAATATTTTAACAATGGACTCAATTAGACATGAAGAATAAGTGTTTGAAACTTAACAGTGGTGACAATCAACAAAAGAAAGCTTCATGCTGCAATGCATGCTGGGTAACTGTCACGGATCACAGAGGAAGAACCCAGATGCAGGCAGGCAAAGGCAATGAAGGGGTAAACGGAATATATTTATTGAACAATAGACAAAACTGAAACAAAACACCCACGAGGGGGTAAAAAACGAGACAGGAAAAATAAACTAGACTAGACTAAACTAACATAACACTTGACTTAACATGACTTAGACAACCTAAACAAAACACTTACTAAGACTGGACTGGNCCTTCTCTTACAGTAACGTGTTTTAGTGTCCTAATGCTCTCGACATCTGTAACACAACACAAGTGTTCAAAGAAAGAAGAACCACTGTACTTTTGTCATTGTAACTTACATTTTCGATCAGATGTGGAGGCATATATATGAAGAAAAGGAAGCAGCATGAGGAATATTTGAAGAGCTCATTTGCAAAACAGATTTAAACACAATAAAGCAGAATAAAAACATGATAACATAATAAAGAAAACATGATTTTAGAACGCGTGTAAACAGAGTTATATGTTTTGCAAACAAACTCTTCGTGTGAATGATCCTAGTGCATACTAGCGCACCCTGCTATACACTCTCACCTAGGGACAAATACGTAAAGCGAAGATATAAGTTCAGATCGTGCCCAAGGAGAAATGAAACCACATGGTTATAGTTCATGCACGAAAGATTTAAAATCTTTAAGATATATGACATTAATTACATACCTGCTGTTACAAGTAAAATAGCAAAGAGAATCATATGATAAGCCATGTGAGGGTCCGGGTTGGTCAAAGACAGAACTTCAAATTAACATTTCACTTTTTGCAATTGCACTTCTTGCAATGAAAAAGAAACCAACAGTTCCTGTTTAATTTATCTCTGTTGATGGGATTAAAATAAGCTAAGGAGGAAGAAGGAAGTAAAATTCTTATAGTCGAGTTGTCCAATATTTTTAAGCTAAATTCACTCAAAATTTTAAGGGAACCAGGTAAATTATTTTTTTTACAGTTGGTTAGTACACGCACATGCATGTCTGGTTTACTATCTCCGTGGGGACAGTCCATAGGCGTAATGTTTTTTATACTGTACAAACTGTATATTCTATCCCCTATCCCTAACCCAACCCCTAAACCTAAAGATCATAGAAAACTTTTTGCATTTTTAGATTTAAAAAAATATCGTTCTGTACAATTTATAAGCTTTTGTGCTCATGAGGACCTCAATTTTGGTCCCCACGGTGACATGAGTCCCCATCTGTTGGTGTGCATTCAGGTTTAGGTCCCCACCGGGATATACAAACATGAACACAGACACACACACACACACACACGCACGCACACACATCACACACACACACACACACCCGTGCACACACACACTCACACGTTTTATGGGGACATTCCATAAACGCAATGGTTTTTATACTGTACAAACTGTATATCATATTCCCTACACCTAACCCACCCCCTAACCCTAACAATCACACACAGCTGTCTGCTCTCTTAGATTTTCAAAAAAGTTAATTCTGTATGATTTATAAGCTTGTTTCCTCATGGGGACAAAATTTTTTGGGATATTTTGGATATTGCCATCTTTGTGGGGACATTTTGTCCCCATACCGTAGGGTTTACCCTTCCCCCCCACACACACACACACACGCACACACATTACTACTACACACTGTATAGATACCATGTTTACTTGTACGTTTTTAACAGCATGACGTTTGTATTTTTACTTCACTTCACTAAAAATGTGGTAACTTTTAAGTTGGTTTTCCCATAATATCATCTAAATGCAACAATTAAATACAACCAATAGCTAAATGAGTAGGTCAGGTAAAGGTAATACTTGCAGGTACCGCTATTTTACAGTGTGGTGAGGTCATTTTCCAGCTAAAATTAAAAGCATCTGTCAATTTTTGACCTTCTGTAAAAGAACTTTGCAAAGCCTAACTTCTTCACTAGAGGGCGATAAAAGCACAAAAAGGATTTATTATAAAGCAAACGGCTGTCTTTCAACGGTTTTAAAATGACAATCATCGTTATTTATTGTATACATATAAGTATATGTGTGAAGTGAGAGAAATAGAGTTTAAAACATTTAAATAATGTAAATGGCAGTTTAAAAAACACATCCAAAAGAATTCAACTAGTAAATAAAGACAACAAAAAGAATACAATAATAATAAACAAACATAATATAATGTTATTATATATACAGACTGAGGTTTTACACTAAAAATAAATGTTGCTAAAGGTTCTATTATTAGGCTATATGATTCCAAGACCCTTTCACACACTTTTCTGTTCCCCAAAGGTTCTTGTGGAAAAAGGCTCTTCAGACTGCAAAAATATAAGAAAGAAAACTTTAAATTGGGTCAAATCCACCTGATGATAACAAAACACACAACCGGAAACCTTCAACATAAAGCAATTAAACATTAAAAGTACTTATTAACAACAGAAGAATATGGGCATATAAATATAAATATAAAAAACTGGGTTTTCTAACAGTGTTGGGCTTGACAGGCAAGAACAAAACCACTGGATTAATTTAAGAAAATGATTTTTTGACCCAACAATGGGTTAAAACAACCCAGCATTTTTAGAGTGCACTTTGACCTATTAGCAAGTAAAAATCAAGCAAACAAATGAACTGCATAAATGCATTCAGTCCTTGTATTTGTGATTGACAATATGTTAAACTATGTAATGTATTAAAGTAGGTACATCAAATATTAAAGTATAAATAATATAAAACGTTTAATATATTCAAGTATAGATTAGGCTACAGATGCCGCTGATCAAACAAAGCTGCTGAGCTGTTTGATAGGAACAAGCTACAGAAACAAGAACGAGAGATGTTATGATGACAAACTGTTGATTTTTTTGTCAAAACATTACGTTTATGGGAGAGTAGGTTTTGTTCGTGTAGTGTGAATCTGTGCTGCTGATCAATGTGGTGCTACAGTGCTGTAGACAGTGCCACCTGCTGGAGACTGCTGGAAATATTCAAACAATTAAATTGTTGTCATCACATTCTAAATAAACACATTTCTATTAGGATATGCCTGTACAACTTACTGCTTCACACCCAGGTAGGTCTTCAATAGTACTGTAAATTGTATTTGCTTTGGATTCCAGCAGAGAAATGTCCTGTAATAAAACATATCTCATTACTTTTTATCCAAACTCGCTTAATGTGTCATATTTTTTTAAGACATGGCATAGGTTTTAATGAATGTCTGGTCTATTTACATTTGGATTTTCATCGTTTATAGCGCTGTATATCACTGGCTCTTCAGGGGGAACCTGCAAACAAAAGAAAAAACATGAAAAACAAATTGGCTTTCCTGTGGTTTAGAGCATACAACACCAATGTCATGGGATTGCACATAGTCAGAAACAAATGTATAATGCAATGTAAGCCGCTTATAAATGTCTGCCAAATGTGTACATATAAATGTAAAAATGGTTCAGTTCACCTCTTAAATAATTTTAAATACACTTTAAGAAGTGCTGGATTATTTTCAACCCAGCATTGGGTCAAAAAGGTCAAACGAACCGTTGGGTTAAATTAATCAGCAAACGGTTTATATTTGACCGAATAATGGATCAAAAAATTCCAGAATTTTGGGATGAAACAATGGAGGGTATTAGGCGAATATACGGCGTATAATGTTTATTAAGCAATTCAGCCTTATATAGTTCAACGTTTGCCTAAGCCTAAATAACCCCAAATAATCAATTTTAAACTAATAATGTATTGTCAAACATTTTTCACATTATTATAAATTCTCATAAAAGGACTCACTGTGGCAGTGTCCGGCGCATTATACTTGATCTGTTTCTTATCTTCCGCTGTAAAAAGAGGAAGAATATTACAAACCACAGAGAGAATATAGATAACAACGTGCGATATGGATTGAAACAAAAAAGAATATGTAGTGGAGGGCAAACTGACCGGATCTCTTTCTCCATTTCCAGGTGCAAACACCAACCAGAATTATTACCATCAGCAGCCCAGCAGAAACTGGAAGCCACAGCGACATCTTTTCATCACTGTCAGAAAGAAGGAAGCAACACCAGAAATCAAATTGATCATATTCAGATTTTCAAATCAAGTTGGTATATCATAGGTAATTCATATTTTTTAACAATCATATTTAAACTATCATACTTTTGCTGACTATTTAATGTTGATTCGTCACTGCCTTCAGAACTTACTGTTTCACTTTTGCAAAAACAGAAAAGAATCATGTGTGGGATTGAAGACACCCAAAGCATTTCAATAATCACAATATAAACAGAAAAGTTTGAATACTAACTTGGTGGTCTCAGTGTTGCTGTGTATGGTGACAGACGCTACTGCTAATATCAGAGAATTCAGAGGTAGAAAAACAAGCAAACAATTTCTATCTATAAAGAAATAAAATTCATAGCTTTGATCGCTGAATGAGTTTTACCAGTGACTGTGAGATAAACAGGAGCTTGTAGGTGATCGACAGAGCAGAAGTACCAGCCAGAATCCTCCAGCATCAGTCCAGACATCAGCACAGTGAAGGATGCTCTCTCATCATCACTGATCTCAACTGATGAATTCTGGGATGTGTAACACCTCTTGTCTTTATATCTGCACCACTGTTTGTGTTTGTTCTTATATGCAGAACTGTAGAGACACTTTACACTGATATTACCACCTTCATCTCCAGATACATTGCTGGACACCACAGACACATCAGGAGGAGCTGAACACAGTCATTTGACATCATAATTTACACGAGGAATGAGAGAGAAACAAGATTATACATTACAATATTTTTGTAACATTTGATATTAAAATGTAATTTAAAAAGAAGAATTTTTCAATACCAGGTTGAACATTGATATAGGTTTCAAATAAGGATTCATTCTCCACAACACAAAAGTAGCTTCCACCGTGTGTCAGGTTTCTCATAGTCACAGTAAAAAGACTCTGAGCAGGATGATCAATTACTGACACAGTTTCATTCGTAAAGTTTGTGAATATTTTAATTTTATCAGCGTCTGAGAACCAGTACTTTCTCTGCTGTGTGTATTTACTGTCATAATAACACGGGATAGTGACTGATCCTCCAGGCTGGACAGAAAGTGTATTGTCTGCTCCACTACCATAGCATTCAGTACCTAAACAAACAACACATCAACTATTATCATTGTTGGCACTGGTACAATCCTCAAATAAACCACATGGAAAAAAAGAATGTATATCAATAAACATGAATCTCACCTGAAATGAGGCAAAAGCAGATCAGGGTGTAGCAAAGAGCTGCTGTTCCGTATGCGACCATTTTGCAACTTTGTCTTCCTGTGTCTTAGTTGATAACTGTGACTTCTGTCACTGACACTTCCCTTTTAGTCATATAACATTTCTAATCCACAGCAGACAAACTACTCATACATGCATTGCTCAATGGTTAAACTCAGACAGGATAGACACCAGTTATCTGTATATTTAAAAGCCCCCTAAACCAGAAAATGCACTTTTCAATGTTGTTTGAACATATCTGTGTCAGGAGTGTGTGTACAGAAACCCCCTATAAAATGATAAAAATCCACCCATTCATCTTTTTTAAATCCCCAATAAAATAAAAACTTTACACCGGGATGCTTCACAAACGAATGTTATTAAAATGCCGGATTCATAATGGGTCATTGATTGTCACTTATAAAAACAATGTGCAAGCTGTAAAGACAAAACGCGTTTGTGCATTCACTTACAGAGAGCATGTTTTCCATTTTATAGATATGATGCGTTTGTCATGTTAACTTTCACTTAAGAGCAATGTGCTGGATTTAAAGATTTATCGAGTTTTTAAACAAATAACACGTTTGTCTGATGTACTCTCACCTATACAAAACAATGTGTTTGGTGTTTAAAGATGATACAGTTTCTCATTCGCTTAATGACCATTCGCTTCAGTTTTGTTGTTACTGGAAGCACCGGCTCACACAGCCCTGCGCTTTCTGCTTGAAATGGGGCGGAGACCAGCAGCTCATTTGCATTTAAAGAGACACACACCAAAACAGCCTGTTTTTCCTCACAGGCAAAAATGTACATGTAGGGCACCGTATAATAAAAGATCTGTGGTGTATTTTGAGCAGAAACTTCACAGACACATTCTGTGCACTCCTAAGATTTATATCACATGTTGTAAAAGGGCTAGATTAGGGGGCCTTTAAGTCAAATTCTAACTTGTTTTAAATCGGCAAGCATGTTCTGGCCATATGCATCAATCCCTGTGTCATTATTCACATTCATGAGCTCCTTAATGGGTGTGGAGCAACAGTCTAATGTCACACAAGAGGACAAAAATGGTCAATCACTGAACTCTTGTGAGATCCTGATGATGCATTTTACCAGAAATGTTACATAGAATTACACATTTTAAAAATGTAAACATTCTGAAGTTATGGGAATCTTTGCTGACTAAAATCTTGCACCAATATATTTATTTCAAGGCGAGTCAGAGCATATGTCACACTTAACATTTTGATCAGCTCTGAAGTATGACTATGTTTTGAGATTGTATCTGATACACATGACAAATAAATTGCAGTGTTAGAATTAGTACAGATTAGATCCAGAATTGCATTTTGTTAAGATAAAACTGTATTCTCATCACAGTTCTTTATACACTTGGTGAACAAAACAACGTTTCTTAAAGGGCCATGGTGCTACATGAGATGAAACACAAATATAAAATGAGAAAAGCATAGAATGTGTGCGCTGTATACATTAGAAATTATAGAACATTTATAGAAACATTATAGAAACTGTATTAATAGCACTGCTACAAATTTGATTTGAATTGGTTCATTATTGTCATCTTTGCTGTGGCAACCCAGAACATTTTAACAGCGGTGGCCAGAGCAAATCTTGGTAGCCACACCAAAAAAATATATATGAGTCACACTTCATTACTTTTGTTTCTGGTTAATGTAAAATAACTTCTTGTCTTTAATGTACTCGCTATAATTCTCACCATCATTGTCATTGTCAGAATGATTCATATTGATCAACTTCTGTAAAAAAAAAAACTCACTGTACAGCAGATCTGTTTGGACATCGTTATTTTGTTTTTATTTTCTTTAAAATGAAGAACTTACACTACATATCTCATATTGTATGTAAATGTGGCTGAATTCAAAGAAAAACAGAATGCACACAATGAGCTAAATGAAAACAGGTACAATGTTTTAGTTTTTTTCATTACAAGTATATTTAAATGGTAAATCTGGTCTGATAACTTAAAAAAAAGCAGAAAACTATGACAAAAAATACACTAATTCTCAATTTATTCTCTATTTATCTAGTCCTTCGTGGCTGTATGGTAACCGTCATTGTAAGAGAAATCTCACAAGATTCACAGTGACATCATAAACGGTGTATTTGGAGTCCTGCAGCAATCTGTCCTCACATTTATAGATGCAAATGGAAATCTTTACCTGTCTGTTATGTATCTAAACACAACTCATCTGGTCTTGAGACAGACAGAAACACTCCACCTGAAGCATAAAAAGACATCAGTGACGTGATCAGCTAAAGCATTACATTATTCTCAATATAATCTGAATACTAACCAGCCGTTCTTGGTTCCGGTGTCTGGGGAGGCAGCTTCTATTACAAGTAGAAAAAGTGAAAGAAAATTTCAGCTATTTCTTATTGTGTATGCAGAAAGTACTGATCGCTGAATGAGTTTTACCAGTGACTGTGAGATAAACAGGAGCTTGTAGGTGATCGACAGAGCAGAAGTACCAGCCAGAATCCTCCAGCATCAGTCCAGACATCAGCACAGTGAAGGATGCTCTCTCATCATCACTGATCTCAACTGATGAACTCTGGGATGTGTAACACCTCTTGTCTTTATATCTGCACCACTGTTTGTGTTTGTTCTTATATGCAGAACTGTAGAGACACTTTACACTGATATTACCACCTTCATCTCCAGATACACTGCTGGACACCACAGACACATCAGGAACTGAACACAGTCATTTGGCATCATAATTTACATGAGGAATGAGAGAGAAACAAGATTATACATTACAATATTTTTGTAACATTTGATATTAAAATGTAATTTAAAAAGAAGAATTTTTCAATACCAGGTTGAACATGGATGTAGGTTTCAAATAAGGATTCATTGTCCACAACACAAGTATAGCTTCCACCACGTGTCAGGTTTCTCATAGTCACAGTAAAAAGACTCTGAGCAGGATGATCAATTACTGACACAGTTTCATTCGTACAGTTTGTGAATATTTTAATTTTATCAGCGTCTGAGAACCAGTACTTTCTCTGCTGTGTGTATTTACTGTCATAATAACACGGGATAGTGACTGATCCTCCACGCTGGACAGAAAGTGTATTGTCTGCTCCACTACCATAGCATTCAGTACCTAAACAAACAACACATCAACTATTATCATTGTTGGCACTGGTACAATCCTCAAATAAACCACATGAAAACAATATTGTATATCTATAAACATGATTAATAAATACTTCATGACGAAAAGCACAGCATTAAACAAACTCACCTGAAATGAGCTGGCAAAAGCAGATCAGGGTGTAGAAAAGAGCTACTGTTCCATATGCGACCATTTTGTTATTGAATTTTCTTCCTCTATCTTAGTTTTCAACTAAAGAAGGGATAGTACTTCCCCCTTTTGTCATCATGTGACATTTTTAAGCCACAGCAAAAAAACACTTATTGCCATTTAACTACAGTCACAGAATATAGACGCAAGATTGAAAGTCATTTGTGCGGTCAATTCTAATTTATTGTAATTTGGCATGCATGTCTATTTTTTCACACATAAATGATCAGTGTTTATGTAAATATTCACATTCACGAGCTCTTTGCGTGCAGAGCAGGATACTAATGTCTCACAAGAGGTCAAAAACTGTCAACCGCTGAACTCTTGTGAGATCCTGAGGTGATACATTTGAAAAACTTTTCATTTACAGACACAGATCTCACAGAGAGAATATTGTATACAGCTTTAAGAATAAGAAAAGATGTTGAGGTTTTAGAGGCAGCTAGATAGCATCTCTTTGGCTCTTTGTGAATGTTTTGGGGAAGGAAACATCGAACTCTTGCGATCACACTGAAGAGTCATGTTACTTAATGACTGAAAAAGAAAATCTGAAAATGAAAGACACACTGCACATCTTTTTTCTGGACAATCATTTATTAAGAAGAATTGTTTTGCCATGTACATGCAGCATGCGTGTACACATTTAGTTTGTGTGGGAAATAACATTGAATTAAAAAACAAAGAATCCATACAATAAGCTATTAGAGATGACTAAAATCACACATATATTTTACAGTATAGACTGATAAATAAACAGAAATCATAGAAAATTCAATGAATCAACAGTTTATTTATCTAATCCTTTGTGTTTGTGGCAGATGACAACCATCAATTTGAGACAAATCTCACAAAATGCACATGTGACCTGCTGAAAAAAGAACAATACAAACCCAATACAAAGTTTAGAAACCATTAAGGAAATTCTAGGTTTCTATTAAAATACAATTTTGAACCATTACCCTTTTCTATTAAAACCATTACAAAATTCCTTTTTGTAGTGTGTTTTGGGCATTATTTCAATACGATTTCATTTATTAATGAGTCATTTATGAATGACATTTATCAGAAATTAGAGTAATTTGTCATTTACACTGTATTCCTGAACAGTACAATCTACTCATTAAAAATGAGTTAACTGTACTTAACACTGAAACAGTTCCATTAACTCAAAACTTTAAAGTCTCCCAGATAGCAAGCAACCATTGAATTAATTTTGATAAAATGTTGACATTTCAACAAACTACCATTATGGTGATCAGTGTTCGCTTTAGTTGGGCTCTTGACTCTTGCGGTTCACCATAAGAATATTTATTTAGTTTCTCTTTGACCATTGAAACATTGTGTGCAAATACACTTGTCTTGTTAAAAAACAAAGAGATCTTGTGGCGGATTCTAATTGATGATTTTATTATCATGAATCACTGAGTGTGTTGTGTTATTACTGTGTAAATTGAGTGATTGGATATTGCAAACTAGTGATATGACTGTCATAACCTCAGAAACAAACAAAATATACTCAAAAATATTTTAACAATGGACTCAATTAGACATGAAGAATAAGTGTTTGAAACTTAACAGTGGTGACAATCAACAAAAGAAAGCTTCATGCTGCAATGCATGCTGGGTAACTGTCACGGATCACAGAGGAAGAACCCAGATGCAGGCAGGCAAAGGCAATGAAGGGGTAAACGGAATATATTTATTGAACAATAGACAAAACTGAAACAAAACACCCACGAGGGGGTAAAAAACGAGACAGGAAAAATAAACTAGACTAGACTAAACTAACATAACACTTGACTTAACATGACTTAGACAACCTAAACAAAACACTTACTAAGACTGGACTGGACAGGGATCTTAACACAACAACACAGGAACAATGACTGGCATGATGCATATACACGACGGAGAACAGAGTACAATCCAACAGCACAAGACAAAGAAACATGAGGGTATAAATAGGGAGAGACAAACGAGGGATAATTACATGGGGCAGGTGTGGGACATTAAACACTCAGGGAAAGATAACGAGGAAACGAGATGGCGGGAACAGAGACGAGACACTGGAAAAACACATGAGAGGTAAAAACATAAACATCTCATGGCCTTCCCACATAAAACCCAAGAACTCTGCCCCGATCCCACCACACGACTAGAATTTCATAAACAAGACGGTGGGACCGTGACAGGTAACATCATAGTACAAAACTCATTCATGACTCCCAGCATGCATTGCAGTTGATCTGTTTATCTGAATTAGTTTGACGATTGTCACCATTGTTGAGGTTTGTATGATGAGATGTCTAAGTGTGTCAGTAAATCGTTCTTCATTTCTACACAATCTTTGTGCACGTATGAATTGAAATATTTTCATCAGTAAGAAAAGGCTCAAACTCATTTTTTAAAACAGATTCTTTACTTTATTAAAACTTGACACCTATTATGAAATCTACTCCGATTTGACCTTTTAAAGAACTCTTTTCTAATCAATGCGCAAGTGTTATTTCTGAAACACACACCAGCACTGACAGAGAAATTAACTTAACAGAAGAGTCAAGAGCCCAACTAAAGCAAACACCCATCACCATAATGGTAGTTTAATCACTTCCTAATATTTTTTTAGTAAAGTGAACACTGTTATAATAAGTTAACTTAAGTAATGATTTTGAGTCAGCAGTACTTAATTATACTTGATCAGTAATTTCAGACAACAATTATTATTGAGTTCAACTAACTTAAAATTAAAACACTTATTTACTTAAAAATATTGATGTAATCGGTTTCCTCATTTCCTCAAGTCAACTTATTACATTTCACAGTTCGACAGAGCAGTTGATGTTACTAATTATTTTAAGTTCAGTCTACTCAGAATTTAGTGCAATGCCCTTTTGTGTTGGATGAGCTGAACATTTTAAGTTCACTTTACTCAAATATCAAATACATATTACTTAACTTTTTTAAGGTAATCGATTTCCTCAAAATGTTTAAGTACACTCAACTTACCCGGGTTTACAGTGTAAGTGTGAAGTAAATCTCAAACCTGATTGGATTGTGAGATAAAACCACTTTATTGAACCTGAAAATGTTCCAGGTACACCACACCCGTAAGCTCCAGCGTCTTCATCCTGCAGGTTTCAATAAACATTATCTGACACGTTTCTTTTAGTCTCATTAGCGTATGACAGAATAGAGCAGTAATTCTCTTCTGTTTCATCATATCACCAGAATTTCTTGTCTTGGGTGTCATTTCTGTCATAATGACATGGCATGACATAGTAACGGTCTGAACAGTAATGAAGGTGATGTCTGCGTTACCTCCTTTAGCACCTATATAAAGAGGAAGGCAACAATCATGACTTCACGTAAATGCAATATAACTGGCATCGGCCGATGAAAGCAAATAGTTTAAAGATAGTTTAAAAACATCTTATGATCAGGGCCGATATATCCTGTCAATCAAGAGAGGACAGGAAAATGCAATGAATTTGTGCTCTGAGAGAGTGAGAGAGAGAGAGAGAGAGAGAGAGAGAGAGAGAGAGAGAGAGAGAGAGAGAGAGAGAGAGAGAGAGAGAGAGAGAGAGAGAG